>NW_021609985.1:0-1275 GCF_004785775.1 Grammomys surdaster | reverse complement strand
CTGGTGCAGGTTTCCACACACTACTCCAGTGCTCACTCTCATCAGTGGAGAAGATGTACAATCTGGAATTCAACATCACTTACACTCTATCTACAACATAGCTTCAATTTGGTAACATCTCTATCTTACAAAGGGTGAACCTTTTATTTCAGAACTTCTGGATTCATATTGAAAGGGCCTCCTCATTCTGAAGGGGTAAACCTGATAATTTCACTTTCTGCTAGACTCAGTACTTCCATCTTTCCTGGATGTCCAATTCTTGTTCATTTTAAGGAATGAACTTGGTGATCTCTTTGGGGAGAATTGCATCCCTGTTTACAAGGCTAAAAATTCCCTCTTCACAGAACTCTTTGCTTAAATTCATAGGTACATAATATCTAATCATCTTTCTCTTTCTAGGTTAATCTTTGGTAACATCTCTAAAATAGTCTAAATGTTACTCTATATTAATCTCTAATCGTAGCTTTATATTCCCCAATGGTGGGGAGATCTGTAAAACCAAATGTTTAGACTATCCCCAGTGGCTGCTTAATTCTTCTAAAGAATCGTTCTCTTATTTTCATTTTGGTGGTAATTTAGGACTGGATCAATTATTACTCAGTGCCTTCTGGTGACCTGAGGAATAGCAATATTACAGGCCTTTCTTTGGCGTTTGTTCATGGTGTATGTGCTCTATAATCCTCTTATATTTGATTTTTATGACTCAGAAGTTTTTGTTGGACACAATTTTCTGTTCCTTCTTGATGAGACTGAAAAAAAATATATTGAGCAATTTTGATATTAGGAATCTTCTGTGGTTGATGTCATTCAACAACTCTAGTCCTAATCTCTAATACCTTGAAGGCAACCATAGTCAAGCTGTGATAAAACTTAAATGATAAAAGCCCCACTCCAGTAACCAGGCTACTGTTTACCTATGTGAACTCCTCTACCAAACTCACTTTCTCCAAATCCTGTAAATATGCCCAGGTGTCAGCTTGGCTTTTCTTTGTTGTTTTTATGGCAATTGTAGTGAAATTGTTCTGTGATGCTGAGCCACAGTGAGTGACAGACACACCAAGAAAAAATCGTTTAGTTCCTTGTTTATTTCAGTTTCTCATCAGTGAGTGATTTCTTTGTTGTTAAATATCAAAATCACTGAACAATCTTAACTAAGACCTAAAGAATTCTTTAGAACGTGAGGTGAATAATGAAATTACTATTAGATCTCTCCTGCTGCTATTACAACCATATAAAACACATATCTATTCTATTTGCCTTTCTTACTCCTTTTTT
>NW_021609984.1:0-2649 GCF_004785775.1 Grammomys surdaster | reverse complement strand
GCCAAGATCCAAATAATTTTCCAGAATTTGTCTGATGATTTTCTGAGGCTTTCTGGATATGAATTTTATTTTGCAATTGTCACAGCCTGCTCACTTGTGATGTGACTGTGTCTACTTCCCCAATTGCTTGTAGTGTGTGCTCTCAAAATAGCGTTTCCTCATATATTGGTATTTAATAGAGCTTCTTCCAAGAGATGTTGGAACACTAAGTGCAATTTTCCATCCGTGTGCTGCCACATGTACGCAGTTAGCATGAAAAAATTCTTCGTGAATCTGGACAATAGTAATAGGAATTCACTGTTTCATACATTGTTTATATAATCTAGAAAGGCCCAGAAGTATATGGTGTACGTGGAATATTTAATGTGTGAGTGCAAAGAGGCTATGACATTTGCTGAAACATATACAACTTTAAGTTGTTTACTACTCTCAGGAATGCTCTAGTCAAAGAAGTAATATTTAGAAAATTTCCAAGATCTCCCAGGAAGATCTGCTTGCTAAAGTCAGAATGCAAATAACATGAAAAGACTAAGTCATTTGGTTTCCACTAGGACACAGACACAATGAAAATCGCTGTGTCCGTTTCTGTCTTATCAGTATTCAGTACCAACCTGTACACTATTGGGACAAGGTGCATTGATTTCATCAAAGAAATCAAACACCTTGACCCCAGTACATATACAGGAGTAAAGAAATGGGAAATAATCACTGTACTTGTAGGACTCTTCTGCTTCAATCTCCTGTCAGTTACAGAAACACTCTTCCTTGTCTTTGTACCATATGGTCAGATTGGGCTATATTTCAGGACCAGATAAGTCCTGAAATATAGCCAGCAATCTGACTGATCAAACTGCTCCCTGCAGAGAAATTTATTTGCTCTCCTTGCTTCTGATTGATGGAGGTTTTGTATTCAAATAGAGAATGAAATCAGATGCAATCAGGAGAGAGTTCTCACTTCTAGGCAGGGACATTGGAGCTGCTGAATCATCCCTCCTCCCCTCTCTTGGTTACATCCCTGAAGCATAAAACTGAAAGTAGATAATGGGTAGTCTGTTTTTACACTCGTTTCTGTCCACAGTGACAAACAGAGAGCAAATTAGTGACATGTGATTTTTGGTCCCATTTATGGCTCATTCTTCTTAGATCTAAGTCTTTTGTCTCAGAGTCTGGGGTTCTTGTGAAGATTTTTGAGAGTGAACCTTATTTTGCAATTATTTCTCCCTGCTGTCTAATAGATCCGTGACTGTGTCTGATTCTCAAAGTGAATCCCTTGTATGCTCTTATTGTCGCACTCCCTAGTACATTCATTTAACAGTGTAGCCACAATTAGATGCTGGCAATCCAATGTAAAATATTCTGTTCAATCCCTGCTCAATATACAATCAATTTGTATAAAATCTCAGGAGTGTCTTTATAAAACACAATAATATAATTACAATTTCAATTTTGAGAAAACATTTCATATACTGTGGATGTTTTATCTTTATTTTATGTATATTTGCAATGATACCCAGAGATATTCTGAAGTATATACGGTAGCAAATTTTTTACTATTTAAAATAATAACTCACCAAAGTATTATATTTTCTTAAATATCTATAAAATACCACAAAGACCATATTTTTAAAGCTATTACTCTAATAAAGGGGTATTTGTCAGGCTCTAGGTATTCTACAGTACAAAAACACAGTGAAAATTATATGTACACTTATTTCTCTTTCAGGATTTAATTCCCAGCTGGCCACTATAAGGACATGATGTACTAATTTTCTCAAAGAAATCAACAGAATTAAACTGTTAGTAAGAGAAGTACTGACATGAAGAATAAACATGTAAGAGAAACTTGTAATTGTAAAAGGACAATGGCAGTGTAAATAAAAAGGTTGGATACTTATACATCTGAACATTAATAGTAACAGGCTGCCAGGATCAGTGTCCCAGTGCTTGTTATCTGGGTATGATAGGATCTCTGTCTCTAAGTTACATTTTGAATTTTTAGAGAGTGCGTATTTCACAGCTGAGTACATTTACTGCCAAACCATTGCTCACAGTGTGACCTAAGGATGTACAGTGCAGCACACACCTCGTCTCTGTCAGTAACTAAAGCTTGAAATCACGAATATTTGTATAAGACACAGGAATGACTGAGACAAGTAAGGTACAACCCAAATGTGATACCTGTATTTCTCCTAAGATGACAGTACTTTTACAGGAAACAGGAGAAGAGGAATCAGAGGATGGAGGCTCTGAAACAGTCACTACCTTTGACAGTTTCCACTGACCCTGTCTCTTCTAATATCCAGAACTACACTTCTTTCTCTTTTTTACCACACAGTTGGGCTTTTGTTATACAAAGGAACAGATAAGTCCTGGAATATAGCAAGGAACCGGACTGAGAACTTCACTCCCTGAAGGTATATTTACTTGATTTTGTTGTTTCTGAGTGACGAAGTTTTACCATTCAAATAGACAATGGAATCAGAACCTATCAGGAGAGAGATCTCATATCTAGTTATGAACATCAAAGTCTGCTGTATCATGGGAGATATCCATCAGTTCTGCTGAATAATCCCTACCCCCCCCTCCCTGGGTTTGGAGGTTTAAGCAGCAAAATCAACAGGGTATGATAGGAAATACGCACTTGTACCT
>NW_021609983.1:0-1274 GCF_004785775.1 Grammomys surdaster | reverse complement strand
AAAAAAAAAAAAAAAAAAAAAAGAGTGGGCTGGAGAGATGGCTCAGTGGTTAAGATCACTGACTGCACCTGCACTTCCAGAAGTCCTGAGTTCAAATCCCAGCAACCACATGGTGGCTCACAACCATCTGTAATGAGATATGATGCCCTCTTCTGGTGTGTCTGAAAACAGCTACAGTATATTCATATATAGTAAGTAAATAAATCTTTAAAAAAAAAAGAATTTTTTATAATAGTTCTGTTCCCTAATAACATGACAAACACATGTCTCTTGTATCTTTTTAGGTCAAAATGGCCTTACAGGTATAGCAGGTACAGAACATAATCCACCTCCACTTACAATGGGTTCCAATAATAGCCCAAGCCTACAAAAGACCACCATCCAGGAAGACAAAGGTACTACAGATATCCACTGTCTACCCACACAACCTCAGGAGCCAACAGAGCACCACAGAATCAGACCACCTACCACTAAGGTAAAGCAAACTGAAAGTTCCAGGCAGTTTCTTTGGAATTTAGAATGTCACTTTTGTGAATGGTATACGGTTCGATGGGTGGGTGATGGTGGGTGATTGAAGTGACATAATATGAACAGAAAACATACAAAAACAGGCTATGCTGCTGGGTGTTTGTCAATAGAATTCCAAAGGCATGACCCTTTCAGTGACTTTGCTGTCTGCCTCCCCTCAGGACTACCTATTCATAACATGTGCCTTTCTCCTCTGAAGCTTTTATTGTCTGGGCAATGCTGTGATATTTTGGACAGGTGTCAAGTATGTCCTTCTATTGTAAAAAAAACAAAACAAAAACAAAACCAAAAAAACTTGGGGAGGGGTCCGAGGGGGAAGCCTCATGAGGGATGAGTAGCCAGGGCAGTCACAGTGTTGGGAAAGGCTTGGAAAAGTCTTGCTGGGGACTCTTAAGTCTACAGCAGCCTCTGGGGTGGGAGCAGTGTGCTGGTTTCTTCTCCCTAAGAGAGGTGACATGCTGAGAGTCCTGGAGTACTTGAAGGAGTGACATTCACATCTCACACAGATGACCACACAGTCAAAGACTGTGTTGACAATCCCAAGGGACCCCTGCTCTTCTCTGTCCAATATTTCCAGGTCTGGGTAGCAATCAACCTCAAGGCTTTGCAAGAGTGTCATAACCCGTGGCCCAGCGTTGCTGGTTACAGTCCATGTCTCTGGGTGCTTCTCTTCACAGAAGCTGCTGGCAACTTTGGAATCCCGAGCACAGGTGACACTGCAGACCTTCATTTCTCTGCCTAGAGTT
>NW_021609982.1:0-1756 GCF_004785775.1 Grammomys surdaster | reverse complement strand
ATTGATACTTCAGCTTTATTTTTTTCTGATTTCCCATGAACTATGACTGAAGAAAATTAATATTTCAGATTTATTTAGTTATGATTTCCTATTAAATACGAATGATGACTATTGATTATTCATGTTCATTTTCTTCTATATTACTATTATCTATGACTGTTGACTATTGATATTTCAGCTTTTTTATGGTTTACTATTAACTATGACTGATGACTATTGATTATTCATATTCAATTATATCTGATTTAATATTATTCATGAATGGTGAATATTGATTATTCATGTTTATTTATTTCTGTCTTACTGGTATCTATGAACGATGACTATTGATATTTCAGCTTTATATATTTCTGATTTACTCTGAACTGTGACTGATGACTATTGCTTATTCATGGTCATTTATTTCTGATTTAATCTTATCCACATTTGTTCAATACTGATTATTCATGTTTATTTACTCTGGACTTACTATTATCTATGACTGATTATTATTGATATTTCATCACTGTTTGTTTTTGATTTCCTATTAACTATGAATGATGACTATTGATTATTCATGTTCATTTATTTCTGATTTACTATTATCGACGAATGGTGAATATTGATTATTCATGTTCATTTATTTCAGACTTACTATTATCTATGACTGATGACTTTTGATATTTCAGCTTTATATATTTGTGATTTACTGTGAACTATGAGTGAGACAATCGATTATTCATTTTTATTTCTTTCATCTTTACCATTAACCACGAATGGTGAATATTGATTATTCATGTTCACTTATTTCTGACTTACTACTATCTATGATTGATGACTAATGATATTTCTGCTTTGTTTCTGGGTTACTAATAAATATGCCTGATGACAATTGATTATTCATGTTCATTCATTTCTGATTTACTATTACCCACGAATGGTGAATGTTGATTATTCATGTTCATTTATTTCTGACTTACTATTATCTATGACTATCGATATTTCAGTTTTATTTAATTCTGATTTGCTATTAAGTATGACTGATGACTATTGATTATTCATGGTCATATATTTCTGATTTACTATTATTCACGAATGGTGAATGTTGTTTATTCATTGTCATTTATTTTTGACTTACTATTTTCTATGACTGATGACTATTGATATTTCACGTTTACTTATTTCAGATTTCATATTAAATATGTCTGTCGAGTATTGACTATTGATGTTCCTTTATTTCTGATTTACTATTATCCATGAACGGTGAATATTGTTTATTCATGTTCAATTAATTCTGAATTACTATTATCTACTACTGATGACTATTGTTTTTTCAGCTCTATTTATTTCTGAATTTCTATTAACTAGGACTGATGACAATTGATTATTCATGTTCATTTACTTCTGATTTACTATTATCCACGAATGGTGAATATTGATTATTCCAGTTCATTTATTTCTGATTTACTATTATCTATGACTTATGACTATTGATATGTCCTCTTTATTTATTTCTGATTTACTATTAACTATGACTGATGACTATTGATTATTCATGTTCTTTAATTTCTGATTTACTATTATACATGAAAGGTGAATGTTGATTATTCATGTTCATTTAATTCTGACTTACTATTTTCTATGACTGATGACTATTGATATTTCAGATTTAATTATTTCTGATTTCGTATTATCTATGTCTGTCGACTATTGATTATTGATGTTCATTTATTTCTGAATAACTATTATCCACGAATGGTCAATATTGATTATTTCT
>NW_021609981.1:0-1603 GCF_004785775.1 Grammomys surdaster | reverse complement strand
GCTGCAGACACTCCGGCTGCAGACACTCCGGCTGCAGACACTCCGGCTGCAGACACTCCGGCTGCAGACACTCCGGCTGCAGACACACCAGCTGCAGACACACCAGCTGCAGACACTCCAGCTGCAGACACTCCACCTGCAGACACTAGCTGCAGACACTCCAGCTGCAGACACTCCAGCTGCAGACACTCCACCTGCAGACACTCCACCTGCAGACACCAGCTGCAGACACTCCGGCTGCAGACACTCCGGCTGCAGACACACCAGCTGCAGCTGGCTGCTCCAGGTGCAGATGAGTGGCCTCTCTCCTGAGCACAGGGGCCCAGGAGGGGAGGGCTGACCCACTTGAGGGTTATTTCATTTTAACTTTCCTTTTTTTTTTTTTCTTTTTTTGAGACAACGTCTCCTTTGGCTGTCCAGGCTGGCCTCTCTCTAGTGCTGGGATGGGAGGTGTTGTGGGTCAGTAAGCTTGCCTCTTGCTACCCACATCTTCCAAGCCTGGACTTGGCAGGGCAGCAGCTGGCACTTAGCTCAGTTGGTAGAGTGCTGGCCTCGCTGGGCCTCGTCCCCAGATCCACATAAACCAGCGTGGCAGCACATGCGTGGCATACCAGCACTTGGAATGAGGAGGCAGGAGGGTCAGGAGTTTATGGTCATCCTTTACTACATAGTAAGTTACAGGCTAACCTGGGCTACGTGTTTCTTCACTCCTTGCTTTATGGGTCACATTTGTCCCGTGGTTGGCCATCTCCTTCCAACATGCCAGGGGGAACAAAATTCTAACATGAGCCCAGGCTGGAGAGGCCAGTTTGTTCCCAGAGTCCCAGTATCAATCAGCTGCCTCCCCCTGCCCCTTGTCACCGGGTTCTTTCTGTTCACAGCACACGGCCACCGCAGCCAGAGTTCCTCCTTCCCAGGTCTGAAGAAAAGCCAGAAACTGTGGAAGAAGAGGACAGGTGAGCATACTTGGGACGGCAGGCTGAAACAGGACCCCAGGGGACGGTGTGGGAAAGATAGGGTATGACCAGTGCCTTCTCAACTTCAGTGACACCTGGGCAGCTTTTCTTCACTTGTGTCTGTTTGGGTGTGAACCTTACCCAGACGTGCAGACGTGCAGACAGACACCTGCTTTCTGCCTGAAAAGCATGAGATAGTAGCAGCCTTCCCGGTAATGGTTCTGGCTCCAACAAATAAATGAGAGTTATCCAGGGTAACAAACAGGCCAATGACACCCTGTCTCCTCCTCCCATAGGGCAGCAGAGGCGACAGAGGACCAGGAAACGAGGTGGGTATAGCATGGGTGTCAGCAGATTGCCAGGAATGTTCTAAGCACAGTTCAAATCTGTATGACTGAATATCTGATGACCATATGCACGCCATGCCCCAGCAGGTAGTAAACAGACAGCATTGTCTGTCTCACAGCTGGGGGACATGTGAGCCATGACAACGGTATTGATGCACAGCTACATTCAGATGCAACTCAGACAAAGGATGGACGGATGGACGGATGGGTGGGTGGATGGATGGATGGATGGATGGGTGGATGGATGGGTGGATGGATGGATGGGTGGATGGATGGGTGGATGGATGGATGGGTGGATGG
>NW_021609980.1:0-3779 GCF_004785775.1 Grammomys surdaster | reverse complement strand
CTGCTATGAACATAGTTGAGCATATGTCCTTATTATATGTTCGAGCACCTTCTGGGTATATGCCTAGGAGTGGTATAGCTGGATCCTCAGGTAATGCTATGTCCAATTTTCTGAGGAACCGCCACACTGATTTCCAAAGTGGTTGCACCATCTTGCAGTCCCACCAACAATGGAGGAGTGTTCCTCTTTCTCCACACCCTCGCCAGCATCTACTATCACCTGAGTTTTTAATTTAATCCCTCAGCTGAAGAAAAGAAAAGGCTACTAAGAAGTTAGACTCAACATGAGGATCCATTTGAGAATTACTAAGCGTGTCAGAGGGAATGTTAGGAATTTAGTTGGTTTTATGGCTTGTGACAAGCAAGGAGAAATTAATCTTTCATTCAGACTTTAGAATTTACATTGTATACTGATTTGCAAAGGACTTAAGGTACATGTAGTGCTTCTCTAGGTCTTTTGCCATGAATCATATAAAAAACAACCCTATCTTAAGTGATCTTTAAAAGTGTATGTGGGTTGTGTGTATGTGTAGTACGATGCATGTCATATGTGTACATATGTAGAAAGATATACACAGGTGGAAGGCAGAGTTTGAGGTTGGGCATTCTTCTCTGTTACTATCGACCTTTTTTCAAACAGGATATCTTTCTGAACTTGGAGCTCATCATTCAGCTAGATTGGCTGGCCAGCAAGTGCCAGGAAGCTAACTCACTGAATAGTCTTAGAGCTGCCATTATAAATGCATGCTGCCATGCCTTGCTTTTGCATGGAAATTGGAAATCTACACTTGGGTCCCCATGTTTTCACTGTAAGTGCTTTACCCATTGAGCTACCTTCCAGGTTCTATCTTTAATGCTTTTGCTTTTGCAGAAATGCATTTCCACAAGGAAAATCCTATAGATAGAAATTATTATCATCCAACTTTTAAAGATGAGTAATCTGGTATCTAATAGGCTTATCTAATATATCTAAGACCAGGAGGATAAGAAGCAGAAAACCTAGCATTCACCTTTCTAGTACAAATTCAGAGCCCCGTTCTTACTCTACGAGCTATGAGTTCTCATTACTACAAGAGAAGTGACCCAGAGGGGATGCATGTGAGTTTGACAGTCTAGGGTTCTAGACAACTAAACAAGATAATCATTCTGATGCACGTGTATGAAATTCTAGCTTCAGCTTCAAGTCTGACCTTCCCTCCTCTCCCATCTTCCCAAAAGATCTGACCCTGGTTGATGATGCTCCAGACTGTGGTAATTTCAGAGTTGAATCTGAAAATGCTCTCTCAGGTCCCCTTGACAACTCTGAACAGTCTTATCCTGGCATGAGGGTAGAGAGAATATCTTGTGTATTGTGTAGATGTCAATTAAAAAGCCTATGGCCTATGGCTTAGGCAAGAAATAGTGCTGGGACATCCAGCAGAGAGAACGGTTTCTGGGATAGAGCCAGGCGGGATATTTGCAGGGGAGATTTGACGAAATGGACACATGGTACCTAAATGCAGATGACTCGGCACATGGCAAAATGTAGGTTGGAATAGATGAAATATTTTAAGCTATATCTAGTCATAGAAGAGCTTAGCTGTGTGCTCAAGGCATTTGTAAATATACTTTGAGTCTGAGTCTTATTTCTGGGAGCACGGGGCTGAAAGGGAGAACCAGGGTCTAACTTCAAGAGGTGAGGAAAAGGCTAGTTCATCAGAAGACAAATCAGATAAATGATTGTATGAATTGTCATCTTTGAAGATGACTGACAGTTATTTGATAGCAACCTGTCATGTGAGTTAAGGATTGTTCATCTTTTCTGTTTTAAACTATAATTAGTGCATTACTGGAGCTTATCATAGATGCTAATTTGGTATTTGGCTTAAATGTTCAGATGCCGTGTAATGCCTGGCAACATCGTTGAGGCCCCTCCTGCCATCCAGACCCATGGATGGGGCTACTACACAGCATGAGCTCAGAAGCTTCACACTGCTTTGTCCTCAGGGTGATATCAAGCTGTTCCTTTTCATTTGTTACTTATTATTGTTTTGTTAATTATAAACTTCTTCTTAATTTAGTAATAAGAACTCATTAATTTAAGTAATTAAGTAATAAGTAGCTCATTCACTTAGTTTGTTATTTATTGCATAGTTAATTATCTAATGTGTAGTGGTTTTTTAATCAAGATAGTTTTAAACACATTTTAAAGTAATTAGTCCAAAAGGCTTCTATATGTATGTACAAATACACACACATATGCATATGAAGTATGAATGTATTTGTGTGTGCTGACGTGCCCACTGAATAGCACTCGCTTTATCGCTCAACCCTTCATGTATCGGCTCCTTTACATCGGCTAATATGATCATCACCATCATGTTTCCCAAGAAGATAAACAAAACAAAAAAGATTAGTGAGCTATGAGTCTTTGGCTCTTTCGGTTCAGAATTAGTCTTCCTGTAAAAAAAATGTTTAAGTTCTATGACTGAGCAAAAAGGGGTTTTGTTTTTGTCTCTGGATTTTTTTTTCAAGCACACTGCTGTAGCCTCATCAAAAGGCAGAAATTGAATATAAACTTTCAAAGCAGAGAAATAGAAAACCAATTTATTTCTTGACTTACCTTGGAAACATCTCTAACTCTTTTCACCGGGCAAATCATGGAAGAGTGTCCAAGTGAAAATGTTCATCTGTCTTGTTCTTCTGAAGACTTCTGTTTAGATTTTTAACACCTCTTAACTGCACTGGGGACAATGGAGTCAAATGACATGTCTAACCGATTCTACTGTGTCAAGGGAGGGAGGGACTCTCCCAGTGTGTTTTGTCAACCTAATGATAGGTCACCTAGCCTAATGCCTAGGTGACCCGGTGCAGCCACATTCTTTAATTTTGTTTCGAGTTTGAAGTCTCATTTTTCTGGCTACATGATTGAGAACCTACATGACAGCAACACTGCCAGCCAGATCTCCATGTAAAGTAGAGAAAAAGTGTGTGTAGGAAAGAAATGCTGTCATTTCCAAGAAATCTATAAATAATTGAATATTACACCTTCCTCAGTAAGTGGAGCAAAAACTCATTTGTCATAGAATTATTCAAGGCAGATTATCTGATCTTTCTGTGCAGAAAATCATTTTAAGGTTCTATAGCTCAGTCTACTTGTTTTGTGTTTTAGCTTAGAGCCTTGAATGATTTTAAAATTCATTTTGGGTTTGTGTGGCATCTGAAACACAAATCCTAATTGCAGGACTTCCCTCTGGGGAGGAGCTTCGGTGGCATTTGTCATTTTGGCTCCTCGTGGCTTACTCTTGTGAAAGTTTAACTGCTGTCTCGCAGGCTAGTCCAGAGAAATGATGTTTGTAGCTAATGAGGGGTATCAGTAGACTTCTGGATGCTTTTTGGTTACATTCATTTATCTGTTACTGTGTGACCAGGGGTGCTTTCTGACATTTCAGGAAGTGACTTGATTTGTTATACACATGAGGAGATTTTCAGAAAGTTTTGTGGAGTCCTGGCTGGGGCTTCTTTAATAGTAAGCCTGGTGACTACTTATAGAACAAGAGAATACTGGGTGGCATAGAGGAATGTTTTCTTGGGAAGTTGATTGCATTTGTCTACAAATTAGCATGTAGCTTTCTTTGTTTTTGCCTGCCTGCATTCCTGCCTTCTTCTGTCCCTCCCTCCTTCTCTCCCTCCCTCTCTCTCTCCCTCCCTCCCTTTCTTATTCTCTCCTTCCCTCTCTCCGTCCCTCCCTTTCTTATTCCCTCCCTCTCTCCTTCCCCCCTCCTTCCCTCGCCCCCCCTC
>NW_021609979.1:0-1138 GCF_004785775.1 Grammomys surdaster | reverse complement strand
GATATTTTGACTTCTTCCTTTCCTATTTGTATCCCTTTGACTTCTTTTTGTTGTCTAATTGCTTGGCTAGGACTTCCAGTACTATATTGAATAGGTAGGGGGAGAGTGGGCAGGTTTGTCTAGTCCCTGATCTTAGTGGGATTGCTTCAAGTTTCTCTCCATTTAGCTTGATGTTGGCTACTGGTTTGCTGTAAATTGCTTTTACTATGTTTAGGTAGGGGCCTTGAATTCCTGATCTTTCCAAGACTTTTATCATGAAGGGATGTTGAATTTTGTCAAATGCTTTCTCAGCATCTAGTGAGATGATCATGTGGTTTTTTTCTTTAAGTTTGTTTATATAGTGGATTACATTGATGGATTTCCAAATATTGAACCATCCCTGCATTCCTGGGATAAAACCTACTTGATCATGATGGATGATTGTTTTGATGTGTTCTTGGATTCGGTTTGCTAGAATTTTATTGAGTATTTTTGCATCGATGTTCATAAGGGAGATTGGTCTGAAGTTTTCTTTCTTTGTCGGGTCCTTGTGGGGTTTGGGTATGAGTGTAATTGTAGCTTCATAGAATGAATTGGGTAGAGTTCCTTCTGTTTCTATTTTGTGGAATAGTTTGAAGAGAATTGGTATTAGGTCTTCCTTAAAGGTCTGATAGAATTCAGCACTAAAACCATCTGGTCCTGGGCTCTTTTTAGTGGGGAGACTTTTAATGACTGCTGCTATTTCCTGAGGGGTTATGGGACTATTTAGATGGTTTATCTGCTCCTGGTTTAACTTTGGTACCTGGTATCTGTCTAGGAAATTGTCCATTTCATCCAGGTTTTCCAGTTTTGTTGAGTATAGGCCTTTGTAGTAGGATCTGATGATTTTTTGAATTTCTTCATTTTCTGTTGTTATGTCTCCCTTTTCAGTTCTGATTTTATTAATTTGGATACTCTCTCTGTGCCCTCTGGTTAATCTTGCTAACGGTTTATCTATCTTGTTGATTTTCTCAAAGAACCAGCTCCTGGTTTTATTGATATTTTGTATTGTTCTTTCTGTTTCTATTTGGTTGATTTCAGCCCTGAGTTTGATTATTTCCTGCCTTCTACTACTCCTGGGTGTATTTGCTTCTTTTTGTTCTAGAGCTTTTAGTTGTGC
>NW_021609978.1:0-1617 GCF_004785775.1 Grammomys surdaster | reverse complement strand
TGGGGTCAGAAGAATTGGATTCTCTGGATCTGAAGCTGAAGCGCCATCAAAGCCCCAGCCCCAGGCCATTACTGGCTCTGACAAGCATTTTAGACAAGGGACTGTGTTCCTTTCCATACATCAGGGTCTCCAGAAAGCCTTGGATTGTCCTGTCCCTCAACAAGAGACTTCTTCAGGTCTTTGATCCTCACTGAATGATGGGAACGGAAAAATCCCAGGCCCCTAGACCTTAGCTCCCTGGTCTCTAGTCCTTTTTCAAATGAGTATCTCAAGATCTCTTATTGTTTCTGAGGAGAGCTGCATTTCATGTGCAAGAAATCAGTATATTTAAGGGTATATTGGAAGTATTTTTTCTAGATGTGCAGAGTATATATATATGAAAATGAGACTGAGGAGATGAGCTCGGGTGGCCTCACTGGATTTTGTCCTGTGGATAACAGGGGTATCTAAGAAATTTAAGGAGAATATTATGATCCCTGATATTTTAGTGGGAAAAACAAGGGGAGCCATGGGGAGGAGACACTGGAAGGGGAAGAGAAAGAGCTTGAACAAGAAGAGAGAAAATGCAGGGGGAGGAGGCAGGGAAGAGAACAAAATGTCTGGATTCTAAGGGAAGAGCTTCTGAGAGACGAGAAGCCCAGTCCCTCGGCTAGAAAGTTCAGGTATGCCAGCCTTGCCCTGTAACTGGTAGGGACTGAGAGATGCTGGGAGAACCTGGAGGTCAGGTCTGCTGTGATATGCAAAATATACACCTCTGCTGCTTATCCTGGGTCTGAATACCAACCGCTGAGGAGACATAAGCTTCTGGAGGTGGGCCTAACCCTGTCCCCCTCAGAGAGAAGCTTCCTGCCCTTAACAGGAAGGGTTGAGGGCTAGGAGCCTGGAGTGGGGGAACTGGGAGACAGGCTGAGGCTGGGCCAGGTCAGACACTGAGGATTAAGGAAGAGCTGAAAGATCAGCTATAGCCTGTTCTGATAGACCCTGAAGAAGAGAGCCTTTCTTTTTCAGTCTAAAGTGACAGTTTCTGATGTAGAAACCATGACTGTCTATCTTTGAAACCTTTGTTTGGAGAAATACAGTAATTCTGTGGAAACTACCAAGGCAACTTTTTTTTATAGTGCTGGAAAGCCGGGCCTTGTGCTTGCTAGGCAGGTTCCCTTCCTGTGAAGGGACCTATTTTCCTATTTGTCTTCTGCTTTGTGATATTTTTTTTTTAAAAAACTTATTTTCATGTTTATGTCTGTGCACCACATGGGTGCAGTGCTCACAAAAGCCATAATAGAGTGTTAGTTCCCCAGGAACTGGAGGTTCAGTCAATTGTGAGCTGCAGTGTGTGTGCTAGGTACTGAATCCAGAACTTCTGAAAGAGCATCCAGTGCTCACAACCACTGAGCAATCTCTCCAGTCCCCTGCCTTGTCATTTTTCTTATTAAAATTTAAGCATCTGAATCTTCCTCTTCCCAGGGTCTACTGGGGCGATGGGTGATTTTTCTCTAGTTATTATTATTATAAGGGACTTACGTGCCAGTAATCCAACTGAGGCATAAGCTTAAGGCGCCTCATCTCTTCTCTCAGCATGTGTCTCTCTCCCTTAGCACGTGTGGTGACTTTCTAAAT
>NW_021609977.1:0-6447 GCF_004785775.1 Grammomys surdaster | reverse complement strand
AGAGAGAGAGAGAGCATCTTTAAGCCACATCACTTCCTTGACTCTTATCTTTCTGATCATCATAGATGTTGATTTTGATTTAGCCTTGTGCTTGAGGGAATACTTATATTATTCTGTAAGTAATTTCATACATCAATCAAAAAGTCTGAAGTGGTTAAGAATATTTCTATGGTGGTTGTATTCTGATGAGTTTTTTTCTCTCCCCTTCTTCCTTCTTTTCTTCTTCCCTCCAACTTAGTTAGTAATTTAAAGCCAGACATGGCAGCTATGGTTGTTTGAATGAGATGCTCCTGATACCCCAGACATTTGAATATTTGATTTCCAGTTGGTGGCTCTTTGGTGAGGCTTAAGAAATATGGCCTTAGGGGAAGAAATGTGTCCCTTGGGATGGGCTTTGAGGTTTCCAAAGACTCCTGCCATTTTGAATTCTCTTTCCCTGTTTCCTACTTGTGGTTCATGGTGTAAGTCCCAGCACTCAGCTTCCAGATCCCGTTGTCATGCCAGCCTGCTGCCACACTTCCTTCTTGTGATGATGACAGATTCTGAATCCATTTGGAGCCATAGGCCCCAAATAAACTTTCCTTCTATAAATTGCCTTGGTCATGGTGTTTTATCACTGCACTAGAAAATCTAACTTACATGGTAGCATATGATAATAATCCCAACACTCATGGAAAGTGCTGTGACAGGGGTATTTCTGAGAGCTTAAAGCCAGCTTGGACTACATATATAGCAAGGAACAGGCCAGCCAGGGATACACAGGAAAAAAAAGTCCCGAACAACACACAAAAAGGTAAAACAGTTTAATCGGTTTAGAATCTAGTGAGATCCGATTCTCTAGGGTGGCATTTCAGTACTAGAAGTTTTTGTCCACTTTAAATGTTTCAAGGGCCAACAGCAAGTATTTGGGGTTCTGAAGCAGAGTCCAGGTTAGAAGAAAGCATAAACCTACAGCCTACTTACACCGGAGTCAGAGAGAAGTCATTTTGTTCTACTGGAATCTTCTGAGTAGAGATAAAGATTAAACAATACTGAAAAAAAAAAAACCTGCTATCATTTCTGCGAAGTGACTTTTTAAAAACTTATTTATAGAATAAATTTTTTCTCTATACGGATCTTCTTCATTTGACCTCAGCCTTTGTTTTTATTTATATTTATATCAAGCATTATTTATGATTATTGTTAGCACATATTTTCTTTATTATTAAAGAATGATGCTGTGCTGATATTCAAAAGGCAGGATTTTTGGAATCTCTTTTCCATTACCCATGTATTTGATGAGGAGGAAGAGGCTTCTCTATCAGCATTTGTGAGTATGTAGGACTACATGACACATCTGCAAATAAGCAAGGAGACTGTAAAGAGGGATTAGCCTCACAATCTTTTTAATGTAATGGTCCAGTATAGAAATGTATTGATTAATTTTGCTTAAAACCTTCATTTCCTTTGTTGGGGCCTGGGAATCATGGCACAAACCACTTAAATGCCAATCTCAATCAAATAGGGATGGTTTATTGGATGGCACGCTACAAGACTGATCAATCAGGGCCATAGGTCAAACTTCGGAGCTGGCTGACATTGAGGTAAGATCCTACAGGACTTTTAAGCCTAAAATCCACAAATATTTGTGCAGAGATATTCCATCAGTCAGGGTTTAGGGATTGGGGATTTCCTAAGAAACATGCCTTTGTTGTATACTTATTCTGCTCCCATTGGTTGGGATATTCAGCTGTGGTAGGGGACTTGCCTTGCCTAACACTCACGTCTTAACTTGCCTACCAGGATGTCAGTTAACCATGTACATGTTGTACATGTCTCTTTCTGCCAAGCAGGATGCCAGTTCCCAGGGAGGACTTGGGAACTTAAACTAGACCCTCACTCAATATCAAAGTCTTATTTCAAATAGCTTCTTATATTGATGCTGATGTTTCTCTTACGTTGGGGTCTACCCCAAGGGGAGCTTATAAAAGTAAAAACCATAAAAGCTTATACATAGGTGCAGGAAGTGCTGCCTCATGGTTGATTTGGGTTCAAGCTTATTGTGGGTAACTATACAAAGCAGTTCTAACTGATTTCTTTTGTGATTGGTTTCCAAGAACACCAAAGCACAGAACATAACAGAAGATGTAATCAACTTAGGCATGAGAAAGTTTCCTGGTAACAGCAGTAACAACATATGAGAAGATTTCCTTATAATGTTAGAAACAGCACAAAATGGCAGGCAAGACAGGTAACAGTTACCTTGTCCATAACACCTTAATGTCAAAGACAGATGAAGACATCACAAAAGAGCAAACAATAAATCAACACCACCCAAGAACATAGATGTAAAAATCCTCAATGGAATATTAAAAGCCAAATGTAGCAATGGATAGAAAGAATTGTATATGATGACCCAGTGGGATTTATCCCAAGTGTGCAAGATTGTTTTAAGATAAAGTCAATGAATGTCCTTTGTGACATCATCAAGCCAAAGGAGGAAGAAAAAAAAACCCACCACAAAACCCCAAAGAAAAACAAACAAATGAACAAACAACCAAAAACCCACCACATGATTACATCAACAGATAGAGTAAAAATATCTAATAAAAATTCAATACCTGTTCATGATACAAATTTATCAAAGGAGGAACACAGGGCAGCTTCCTCAAATTGTTAAAGACATCTACAAAAAGCGTACAGGTAATATCACACTTAATATTGAGAAAACAGAAGTTTCCTGATAAGAAACAAGGCAATGACAATCCTCACCACATGGTGCTGGGTATCCAGCCAATGCAAAAATAACAAGGAAAGGAAGTAAAAAGTGTATAGACTGGGAAGAAGACAAATTTTGTTCATAAAACTATGACTACATATGCAGTAAATCTAAGATAGTTGATACACAAAATGTACTGTCAATTATAAACAATTATATCAGGATTTCCAGATAAAAGGTTAACATGTAAAACTCAGTCATGTTCCTTCATGTCAGCAATACATACAGGGAAACTGAAATAGAAACTGTAATATATAGGTATAGATCTAATAAGGCATTTGTAATATCCATTTCGACAACATATACAATGCTGATGGAATTGTAAAGGTTCTGGGCCATAAGGTTGTTCAGCAGGTTATGCCTGATACCTGTGATTTGCGACCCATATGGTGGAAGAACTGACTCCTACAAAATGTCCTCTGACTTCCACATGCGTGCTATGACATGCACACTCCTTCCCACACTAAGACAACAAATGCACAATAAATAAATTATGGAAAGAACCCCATGATCATTGATAGGAAGACTTAACATTGTCAAGTTCTTTCAAATTTGACCTTACACACTCAATACAATCCCAGTCAAAATCCTAGCATTTTTAGGAGCTGTAATCAAACAAAATAAAACCCAAAATATACCACCCCAAACCAAAACAGATTCTAAGGTGTTTATATAGAGACAAAAGAATACACAGTAATGAACTTAATACTGAAGGAGAATCACAACTTTTTACTAAGATTACCCGAGTTTGGAACTTGGTAAAATGCCAGAGTAATCAAGGCAGTGTAGGCAGAATACAGGATACTTACCTGCCTATCTCTTGCTTGCATGAAGTGAAGGGTCCAATTCCCAGCACCAACAAATGTATTAATAATGTCTCAGAGAACCCAGGCATAGATTTACATAAATATGGTCAGCAGATTCTTTTTTTTTTACACTAGGTCTTGTTATGTATTTTAAGTCAATCCTCCTGCCTCACTACAAAAAATGAAAAACCATACCACAGACATGAACATCAAACATGAAACTATAGAACCTCAATAATCTAATACAGAAGGAGACATCTAAAGGATTCGGGAATTGGTAATGACCTTTTAGGCACAGTCTCTGAAAGAAACAAATGATAAATTGGAGTTAAGATAAAAAAAAATTATCCAAAAAGCACCAGCAAGAGAATGAGAAGACAAGACACAGATTGGAAAAAAAAAGTATTTGCAGAAGACATGTCTAATAAAGGACTATTATGTAAAATATACAGAAAATCTTATAATAGCAAAAGAAAGCGTAAAACGATTAAAAAAATTTAAGGATCTGGCAATATTGTTCAGCTAGTAAAAGGGTTGCTGCACAAGCCTGAAGGTCTTAGTTTCATCCCCAGAGCTGAGGAGGCAGGGGCAGGCAGACCAGACAGCTTAACTGAACCTGGGAGCCTCAGGTCCCACTGAGAGACACTGTTAGTAAAATAGGGTGGACAAGGAGGTTGACCTCTGGCTTCCATGGGTGTCAGTGTTTTTAAAAGCAAGGTCAGCCAGAGACGAGATACAAATGGCAGTGTAATATGAAATATTCCATGTCCCATTTCATCGGCAAGCTACAAATTAAAACCACAGTAAGATGCCACTAGACACTCATTAGAACAGTCGAACTCCAAGTCCTCGTTGTCACCATAAAACAACAGGAGCTGCTGCTGGAAATATCAAACAGTACAGGCACTTTGGAAAGTAGTGTGCTAGCGTTCATAAAGCTGGAGATGACCTTAAAGTGAAATTTAGCAATGACACTGGTTTCTGTATTCTTTGTCTGGGGAGTGTTCAGTCATCCTAAAACTGCCTCATCCTTAGTCATCAGGAGTGGCTTTCAGAGCAAGTCAAGAGGGATCTATGGATGACATGTCCTGGAGGAGGAAGTAAAGCACCGCATATAGTCACTCATATAGTCGCAGTAAAGATACTGGGAATACTGAACTAATGGTGTCCAAGGTATATAGAGGGGAGAAGATGCGGGCCTTATGTTAGAATTAGGAAGGGGTGCTGCCCACTCATCTGCTCTCGGACTCAAGAAATATGAGCAGAATGGTGCTGTCCTCCCCTTGAAGGACCCAGCTGACACAAAGTTCACCATTATCTGTGCTCCCTCCTGACCTTGTGTCTCTGGCAACCCCAAACAGCTGAGTTTCAGTGTGCCTGTCCTTTCCATGTCAATTCCTTCTTGACAGGTGTTAAAACAAGAAGAGAAAGACAAAGGAGAGGAGAACAAGAACAAGGACAATGACAATGACAACAACTCAACACAGAGCCTGAGCCAAAACTCAGGGCAGAAGACCAGTAGGACATTTGCCTGTCCTTCATTGAGTCTGAGTCTAGACACAAAGATGATCCATCATGGACTCCCACCAGGCATTACAGCCTCTCTACAACCACACAGTAACACCAGTGGTAGAAACACAGTTAGGCCTATTTCCTAAAGATGGATCTTCCCTGCATTCTGGGTAGCTGGACTCAGGTGAAAGATCAGAGCATATGACACTCATAGTGACTCCAGCCTCTTCCACTTGCCACAGTCAGGACCACAAAGGACCACTAAGAGGTGCTTCACTGTCCCCTGAGAAGACTTGGTCAGCTATGAAGGAGGCATGAAGATGGATGCAGAGCAGTGATGGGAAGTCTCGGGTGCTGAGCAGCAGTCAGGCCACAGGGAACAAAAGAGCCAGGGGGAAGAGCCACTTCATAATCTACCCAAAGCAGAAAGAGCTGAAGAAAACTGACCCTGAGATGGTACAAACAACAGGTGAAAGATGGGTGCTCATAGCTGGGGTGGAGAGAGCCGGGAGCTCATGCTGTACTACACACCTGACTCACCTGGTCGAGACTGCCACACCCAGTGGAGGTGGCAAGTGTACAGCTGGCCAGGGCTTAGCTCAGCCACCTTTGATTGAGAAGACAGCTAGCTCCTCCATGACCCTCACAAGTATTGTCTCAGGGTACATGTTCAGCTGCAAGGAGCTGCCCAGGGACAGGGGAGAGGCTGTCTGGCCTGGGACCTTCAGAGACTGCCTCTCTCTGTTTCTCCCCTTCCCCCTGCATCTCTCTGTATTGTGTTCTGTCTGTGTCCTCTACAAAATTCAGAACACACAGGGTGAACAGATCCATGGTTCTTGTCCCAAAGCTGACACATCATTCCTACAGCTGTCATTGAACCACTGTGAGCCACTTTTCATGAGGAAGTCCCTCAGCTCTTGAAAATCATCTTGTGACCAAACTGACAAGCAAACAAATACATCTCTAAAGGAAACTAAGAGACAAGCATGCTGTGAGGGACCACTGTGATGTGCACTGATTTCTGACCTCTGTCCCTTCTCATAACCTATGGGTGCCTGGGTAGTGTCAGGTAGCCTCTCTGCCCATGGCTCTCTACTGGGCTCCTCCTATGGGCACATTTGCTGCAGCTGGATTGGGTGAAGGTTCTAGAGGCCTCACTTGCAGAGATGGACCTAGGGGTGAGTGGGCTGTGCTGCTTTCATTCTCCTCCATGTGGCCTCTCCCTTGAGATTAGCTAGGTGCCTCCAGTGTAGCTGCTGGGTTCCACAGTATGGGGAGAGGTGTGTAGTGAGGACTCATGGAGGCTGGCTTACAGGGAGAACATGCACAGTTTCCTCAGTTAGGGCTGAGGTAGAGGACTGATGCTCAGAG
>NW_021609976.1:0-1437 GCF_004785775.1 Grammomys surdaster | reverse complement strand
CACCATCAATTAGCAACACTCTAGTGTGATTGGTACCAATATTGCCAGTACAAATGTGAAACTCACTGTTATCATTATGGTAAATTGTGTCCTTACACATGTCTACATGTCATGCCATGGATCACTTCAACTTGATAATCATTGTGACTATTCTTTCATTTTTCCAGTTACATTCTCCATTCCAAAAAAGCTGTAGTGGTCTAGTTGCCGATAATGCATCATTTTTTTTTAAGTAAGTAAGGTACAGGTTTTATTTTTAAATGTGTGGTTTATAATACATTTGTAGTTTTATCATATTTATTTATTTATTTATTACAATTTATTTTTTCTCAAATCATAGTTCATTCACACAGGGGTTATAAACACAGAAAGGCAGGATGCGGGGAAGGGAATGGCACTGGAGTGTGGGTGTTCAGGGGAATACAGATATCTTTAGAACCGGGTATCGGCTGGGTGAAGCTTCAGGGGACAAGTCACTATGACTCTGCCTATGATTCACTTGTCCTTATCTAAGTTGGTATTGTCTGCCAAGGCTACCTATTTACAAGGTCGATGACTACTCATGCTTTAATTTCCAAAAAGCTGCCTGTTTACATTAGCTTATAGCCATGTGTTTTAATGTTTTTCCACTGAGACCCAAGACTTGGTGTTAGTATACATGTATGACAGGCCTATAGCTGATTTTAGGCCTATGGCTGATTTTAGGCCTTCAGTGTGTAAGCAGGGCTGCCCCTGACATCTCCTCTCTTCTCTAAGTATAGAAGAGCTATGGCAATTCTAAACTTGCAAAGGCGGGGATAGAGGTCTGGCCTCCAGTATTTTAAGGGGACTTTGTAATGCCTCCAGTCCCCCGTCATTGTCCAGTGAGGCATGAGGGCCATACCCATACCGATGTCTTTTTCCTGGAGAGGGGATACTTTTGATATCAACAAGTATGCAGTCAGGCTTGTCCCTCAGGGAACTCAGAGAGATATTTTTATCTTTTATTTATATTCCCTTGCAGTGCTTAGCCTCACAGCCTAAGCAAGTGTTCAGATAGCCTGTGAGAGGGGTTTCTATTTGGCCCCTCTCTGCTTGATCTAGGGGCATAAGATGCTATATCTTGAATTTCATTACGGATATGAGAAGGAAAGTCAAAATCATGCTTACTCAAGTGCTTATCACCACTTTCTTTTTGCATAGTTTGGGACCTACACCTTAGTTTTCCTGTGGTCACCATGTGAGATATGATGTATCTTAACTCAAAGGTAAAATCCAATATATATGTTATATGTAATTTTTAAATACTTGTATTGCTACTTTTATAGTTGAATCATTTCAATTCTATTTTAATTGACCATCAGGTCATAACCTAAAATATTTAATCCTTAAATGTTGCAAAACAAGGAAATCTTTTAGAGAACCAAATTAACCTAGGTCACAAAAGACCATCAAGAA
>NW_021609974.1:0-1501 GCF_004785775.1 Grammomys surdaster | reverse complement strand
CAGTGGCTCCTGGATGACTCAGGATTCAGTTTCTCCACAGGACAGGAGCAGACCAACTCTGTGTCTGCAAAGGACCAGGCAGGGGCCGAAGGGCCTTCTGGCTCTTTCTTATTCTCTGGCTTCAGCTGTCTCTGCTGACATGCACTGAACTGCATGAACTCATAAACTCTACTGTACTGCACTACACTCACTGCACTGCTAACCAACTCTCCCTCTCTCCCTCTCCTCCCTCTCCCTCTCTCCCTCTCTTTCCCTCTCCCTCTCCCTGTCCCTCTCCCTCCCTCCTCTGTCCTTCTCTCCCTTTTCCCTACACCCCCCCCTCCCGTGCTGCTCTTAAATACCTTCTCTTTCCTGTGCTGTTCTTGTGAAAGTTGGGCATATCTTATCTCTGACTCATTCTGTCAGATCTTCCTCTGATTTGTCACTTTGCCCCTCTATTAGATGTCACTTTTAAACATGGCTTCTTCCTTCTACAAGCTAATTTTACCTTAAAGGTATGTACCGAGAGTGTGTCTACATTCCAGCTTGATCACACAGAGCTTGGTCTTTGGATGTGATCCCTTCCCAGAGCAGCCATGTTGATGGATTAAAATTCCTCTACAGTGGAAGTGCCTGTAGCCAGTATTTCTTCTATTTATGGCTAAACACTACTTCTCGAATTATGCAGTAATTCAGTAAGGATAGCTTAATCAGGCCATTTAAAATAAAAAAAGATTAATAGTCAAAACCCATATTCTATAAAGGCTTTGGGGTAACTTTTGTTACAGTTTTAACATATGTTCAGAAAATATATGCAGTTGAATCCATTTCCACCTAGTGACCACCTCCTTGAATAGAGAGAACATTCCCAGCCTGTCACAGACCTCTTCCTATTCCTTACTCCCCTTATCCTCTCAACTAAACTCCTCCAGGAAGTCCTCTCTATGCACAACAGTTTGTCCGTAATTTGATGAACTGTAAAGTCTTCTCAACGTCTTGTCTGTTGAGCTTTATCATTGTTGCTACTTGTTCAAGCAGCTCATTAATTCTTTCTGCAAAATATTGTTTTGCCCTATGCAAATGGGTTTTCACGACAAAATATGATTTATAAAATTTATTAACTACACATTTTTAGTATCAGTTTTATCAGTTAATATCAATTTTAATTCTAAACATTTATTTATTTGTTATATATTTTGTGTGAGTCTATGAGTACATGTGATATAGTATGTCAGAGTACTGCTTGTGGGCATTGGCTCTCTTCTCTGTCATGTGGGTCCTGAGGATTGAACTCAGGTAGACAGACCAGTGGCTGGTGCCTTTACTTACTAAGCCATCTCAGTAGTCCTGAATATATATATCTTGGATATTTTATTTACATTTCATATGTTGTCCCCTTACCCCATTCCCCCACCCACCCAGGAACCCCCTATCCCCTCCCCCCTCCTCCCCCTCCTCCTTCTTCTCTGCGGACATAACCCCTACCTACCCCCCCCACTCCCACCTCCCCACCCTCAAATTC
>NW_021609973.1:0-1369 GCF_004785775.1 Grammomys surdaster | reverse complement strand
GTTCACCACAGGCCAACTTCCTCATGAGAGCAGAAAGGGCAAAGTCTATGTGTATAGTTCCTGGGTTAGGGAGGGCAATGCAGGCCTGCACTGCTCACTTGGTAAACTCCAGCTATTGATCCTGTCCTCACTATGAAAATGAAAACCTGCTGGTGGTGTTCCTGCTGTTTGATCACCAGCTTCTTTCACTGGGGGGCGCAACCCCACATGAGGGTACCCCACATGGGTAGTGTATAAATTTTTGAAACAAGAAAGAAAGAATTCCAAATCAAATATGTAACGAATTCTGGCAGTGCTCATCTGCCTGACAACTGTCCTTCAGGGACTTGATCCTGAAGGCACGCAGTGTTCACTTTACACTTCATGTTCCACCCTACAGTGCTAATGATCACCGCTGGCCAGCAATGCCTCAGCTGGACACTACTGTACATTATGAACTGGAGTGTTTCAATGTTCATAAGGTTTTCTGCTCTTATGAAAATATAAGAGTTACCGCTTTTAGCATTTTCCGACTGTAATTCTTCAGCCTGCATTATATTAGGGGACCTTCAGGACTCTCTTTTCTTAGAATGTTTGAGTTTTAAAAACGCTGAATTCCTGACTTAAGTTTCAGTTTTTAAAAGTCCTTACATTAATTTTAGCTTAAGAGTGGGACAGAATTTCTAACAATGTCTGCAGTGGCCATAAACACACTTTTGTTGTTTCATGCATCTATTTAAAGCAGTGACAATTAGACAGTCAACACACCAGTCAACCCTAAAAAGCACTGAAGTTGCTCTGGGTTCTCCAGCACCAAACAGCCAAGATCTAAGAGTTTATGTAAAAGTGATCAGGTACATCCATAGTGTGCAAGGTTGTTCTCAATCATTAATAAATAGGAAATTTGTATGTATAGCAAATAATTCTTTCAAAATAAAGCTTTGTGATTTATTATCAGTAAATGTTTCATTTATATGCTTATTTTATATACAAATGTAGGGTTGTATAAAAATTTCTCAAGTGCAGAAGGGTTTTAAGTAGAGAGAGATTCTGAAACCCTGGTCTAACCTATGCTACAGTGTGACTTGAGTACAGGTTGTTAAGGGTAAAGCGAAGGCAGAGGTTTAAGCAGTTTAAGCACTCTTTTTTGTTTGTTTGTTTGTTTTCATTTAATTTTTTTTTGCTTATTTTCTTTACTTACATTTCCACTGTTACCTTCCTTCCTGGTTTCTCCTCTGAAAACTCCCTATCTCACCACCTCACCCCTGCTTCTATGAGGGTGTTCCCCCACCCACTCACCCACTCCTACCTCACAGCCCTAGCATTCCACTATGCTGGGTTATTGAGCCTTTACAGGACCAAGGGGCTCCCCTCCCACTTATCTCAGTTA
>NW_021609972.1:0-1633 GCF_004785775.1 Grammomys surdaster | reverse complement strand
GGCATGCCAATCCTGTGTTCTAACACTGAGCAGCACTCTACCAGCCCTTAGTATTTACTTTTTGTTTTGAGGGGTTTTGTTGTTGTTGTTGTTGTGTGTTTAATGTTGTATTGTTTGTTTTGAGACAGGGTGTCTCTGTATAGCTGTGGCTGTCCTATAACTCACCCTGTAGACCAGGCTGGCCTCGAACTCAGAGATCTGCCTGCCTTTGCCTCTCAAGTGCTGGGATTAAAGCCTTGTACCACCACCACCTGACTATTATTTACCTTTTAAATTTTCTGTGTTTGAATGCATGTAAGCACGTATGGTCACCAATTGCATGCAGTGCCTGAGGAGGCCAGAATAGAGTGCCATGTCTCCTGGAACTGGAGTTCCAAAAGGTTGCTGAGCCAAGGTAAGAGGGCTGGGAGCCCAACCCAGGTCCTGTAAGAGTTGCAGGAACTTTGAACTGCTGAGCCGGCACTCCGGCCTAGTGAAATGAATTGTTTGCATCAATACAGAAGTCTCATAACACCCATTGTAATGTTCTGGGGCAGCAAACAGGCCAGCACGTAGACAGCAGCCCTTCAGGATGGAGATGAGCTTGACGATGCTCACACAGAGACTCCAAAGGCACAGACTGTGGCCAAGTTATCTCATGAACTCTGGCACACGTGTGAAATGATGTATTCATTCTAGTGTTTATATAACAGAAAAAGCACCCTAGAGACGGCCCAAGGATCTGTCAGTAGCAGA
Source organism: Grammomys surdaster (assembly GCF_004785775.1). Lineage (NCBI taxonomy): Eukaryota > Metazoa > Chordata > Mammalia > Rodentia > Muridae > Grammomys > Grammomys surdaster. Next base: position 898 of record NW_021609972.1, on the reverse strand, counting down.
GCAGCCCCAGAAATGATTATTCCTGTATAAGACGGAATGCATTGCAGGTTTGAAAGAGAATGAGGAAGCCTGATTGGACCTCTGCAGAAAATGCTCCAAGGTCCGTTGTTCAAGAAAAGAACTCGGTCAACAGAGCAGCAAGATGACTGCTCTCAGTGAAAAGGATTAAAAGAATGAAACGCTTGGTTTTTCTCCCCACTAAAGCCTTCTGTCTTAATTAAATATATATGTGTATATGTATATATGTGTGTGTGTGTATGTATATATGGTGAAATACGCACAATGTGAAATTTACCATCTTAATTTTCTTTTCTGAGCTCAGGGTCTCACAGAGCTGTGCCTGCTCTCCAGTCACTGACCCTTCCACAGCTCCCTGTAAGTCCTAGGATTATAGTCCTGAGCCACCACGTCCAGTGTCAGCCAGTTTTTATAATTATTATTTTACATGTGCTGGTGTTTTGCCTACATGATTGTGTGCGTGAGTGTGTCAGATCCCCTGGAACTGAAGTTACAGACAGTTGTGAGCTGCCATGTGGGTGCTGGGAACTGAATCCAGGTCCTCTGGAAGAGCAGTCAGTGCTCTTTGTCATTCCTGAGCTATCTTCTCATCCCCCAGATTTAGTCATTCTTAAAAATAAAAGCAAAGGGCTGGAGAGATGGCGAAGTGGTTAAGAACACTGGCTGCTCTTCCAGAGGACCTGGGTTCAATTCCCAGCTACCACATAGTAGCTCATAACTGTCTGTAACTCCAGTTCCAGAAGATCTGACACCTTCACACAAACATAAATACAGGCAAAACACCAATACACATCAAATAAAATGAAAATTAAAAACAAAATCTAGGCCGGGCGGTGGTGGCGCACACCTTTAATCCCAACACTTGGGAGGCAGAGGCAGG
>NW_021609971.1:0-1498 GCF_004785775.1 Grammomys surdaster | reverse complement strand
CAAGCCCCATGGCATGGGCAAAATCGAACCATCAGCAGGGAGTGCTGCCAAGTCCAGAGTCCCGCTGACTGAGCTGCAGTTTGAACCACACTTTATGACTACCATCTAGGATAATCCATGGCACTCCATAGATTCCAAATAAACAAAAGGTAAATAAATGAAAATTTGGGAGTCGGCATCATGGAAGAACAATATCCTAGATCACTTGACTTAGATGAGAAATAATAAATAATCAATAAGTAATGAATTCAATGGGAATACAAATCTCAATGTCTGAAGATCACAGAAAAATAAGTTGAAATGCTGAGGCTTAAAATGTAGAACAAGACATACATATTTTATTATATATATTTAAAGGAAACTACATATTTATTGATAACAATTTATTCCTATAGATAAACAAATAATCTATTATTATCTGATACAATCAATTTTCAGTGTGGAGAAAAGCGCGTTAAATGTATTCTCTTAGCAAATTTTCACTATATTGCATATTATTAACTATACTATATAAAACATCAAAATGAGCTACACTTGTTGTTTCACATTTAGACTGTACTTTCTTTGATTTTAATTCATTTAATTAGCATTGACCTTTCTTTTAATACATTTTGATTTGATTATCTAAACAAAATAATACATATTTTTTCTTCTTTACAACCAACATAATGTCTGAATTAGATATATTTTCACTGTGATTTTTTTCAAAGAATATAAATTCTTATCCTTTTCCTAAGTTGAATTAATGAGCAATTCAAGCTGCCATGCCTGTCATAATACTGCCACCCTATTAAGTGACAAAATTGATTTAATCTCAGAAGTTAAAAATTGATATTTTAAAAGTTACATTACTAGGTTTAAATATGAAATATACCTCACCATTAAAAACAATTTCAAAATCATTCACTGACCCAGTTTGTATAAAATATACTTTCATGTAATTTTGTGAAATAGCACTAGGACAAGAAACTTCATAAGGCCAGCATATTACCTGCTTTGCAGGGCATGCAGAGAAATGAGTGGTGTCAACTTGTCATGGACCTGAACTAACTGTAAGATAAGGGCTGATTTCATGCCACCAATTCTTTCTCTATTTATGATCTATTATCAGAAATGCTCAGATGTGGAATGTAAAGGAAGCCTTCAGAGAATGTGTAATTTAGGATATGAGCAAGGACACCAAAGTCTCACAGACTCACAGGAGTGCCAAAGCCTTTCTCTAGTGCTGCACAAAGGGACTGTAAATCCTTTCTCTTGTACCATTGTGAATGCTGACACTGTATGTAAAAACTACAAACTGCAGTTTCCTCCTCCTTCATGATTGCAGACAGTTCCCCTACAGAGATCTCTTACCAAGATTAAATAAGTCTGCCTTCTTTTGTAGTTGTAGACCATAATCCCACCTGCTTGACCCTGACATACATGGAATTTCCAGATTACTTCTGTATTTCATGTTCTCTAACACAGGCAGCACGAACCACCTAACACTAGCTTTTCT
>NW_021609970.1:0-3421 GCF_004785775.1 Grammomys surdaster | reverse complement strand
ATATATATATATATCACACACACACATATATATATATACATATGTACATGCATATATATATACATATATACATACACATATATATTAGTTGCTTAAGCAAATTCAAAGGAGGGCAAGTCAGATATTTCTATGATAAATGCAACCACCTCTGAATGTCTTTTCCTTGTAGGATAATGAGGCCCCAGTGTTGTAGGGAAATGAGAGGTCAGGGAAACAGGAGTGGGTGAGTTGGTGGGGGAACACCCTCATAGAAGCAGAGGGAGGGGGGATGGGATGGGGGTTTCCAGGTGGGGTGAAACCAGGAAAGTGAATAAAATTTGAAATGTAAATAAAGAAAATATCCAATTAAAAAAAAAAAGATAATGCTGAGTCCCTTACTGCTCACTCCTGTGTCATTCCATGTCACATATTATCTCTCTAATTAGTTGAACACATAATCTGTCTATTTGATCAATTTTGAGCCTGTGATTTTTTTTTAGAAGTCAAGATATTGATTCAAACCTGGAAGTCTTCAACAATGAGTTTCTGGATGCTTTTGCTTCTTTAAATAGACTTTAAATAGTGTTCAGTGCTCGAACTATTCCTTCAGCCTGATAAGAGAACAAAACTGTTTCAAGAGCAGGAAGGTAGCTGTGCAGACAGAACTGAGCTGAGCCAGTCAGTGATCACTGACTGATATAAAAGCCTTTTGCTTCAAGATCTCATGATACCCATTCCCAAAATATAGTTAGGGTAGAAAATCACAAATTAAGTTTTCTTTGAAATGAAAATATTACACTTTTCTTATTAGTATTTCAACAACAATGTTACAAGACAAATATTAATTTTTTTCTGTAGGATTTTGTATGTTTAGGTCGCAATTATTTATAATATTAATTTATTTTTACAATTTCTAGAATTCATCACATGCCATTTACATGTCAATAGTTGTTTCCTATGTCCACCTATACATTGCCTCTGACAGTAAGCATGATGTATTCAAACAGCGTTTGAACATTTCTATATATAATTGCCATTTTATTTCCCTCTTTTCTTTTTTTCTGCATATAAGGGTAATTTTACTTCTTCTATATTAGTTTATTCATAGTGTCTATCAGCAGTTCTGGTTCATTCCAGAATAAAAGGGCACACTGAGGGAAATAAAATGAAATCAATGAATAAATGAAATAATTGCAACCTAAACATACAAAATCCTACAGAATAAAATTAAGATTTGCCTTGTACCATTATTGTTGAAATACTAATGAGAAAAGTGTAGTATTTTCATTTCAAAGAAAACTTAATTTTTGAAGTAAAATTCTGCCATATTCATCCTGAGACAACATATGTCATCTGTAGAGTTTTGATTTATTATAGTTACTGTTTTCAAAATTTTATTTGGGTTTATTTTCTAACACATAGAACATAATTTAATATCAGAAGTATGCTTTTTAAATATTACTTGGCTATTTATTAAGTCAAAGTCTTACAAATTAGCTGCATATCCTTCTGCAATATTTCCCATGGAGCAGGACTTCATTTCCACTCTTTTAGTGCCTAAGACTAGTTGAAGGGTTTTCTGTTGCCATGGTAACACTACTTAGCTTTTACAGTGGTTTTCTCCATATTTTAAACATTACATTATTTCATTACTGAAACTTAAGAGCTTTGTGGCAAATAATATTGTCTGTTCCTGATGGCTAAAAGAAACATGATTTCATGTGCTTTCTGCTTGAATTTAAATTTGACTTTTAAATTATACTTATTTTAATGTAACTCCGTTCTCTTTTGTGTTTTGAGCTTTATTATGTTCCAATTACTACAGTCTATCTTTACCCTTTTTTAGTTTATTTTTCTCACTGTTTTTTTAATAAAAGAAATTGCTTTTATCCACCAAATTTAGGTTTTAGCTATTAAGTCCCGAAAGGCGACATAGTAAATGGTGGGTTTACAGTAGACCTGAAGTGAATTCTGTAAAACAAATCTGTGGTTCCATCAAACTATCAAAGACTGTTATGCATGGGCTTGAGGACTGTGTCTGAAAAAAGACACAGGAAGGTGGCATCTATTGCTAAATAGAGAGAAAGGCTAGTATTCTCTGTATTTGGAGTTACATAGATATAACTGAACAAGACAGCAGTGGACACTGGAGGCAGGAAGTGTGGGTCATTACAACTTTCGTTAACATTCTATTTATATTTTTATCTGTTATTCATATCAAATACATTTCTTTGATAAAACATTTGGGATAAACTCACAAATGTGTGCTTTTCAAGTTTAATTCACATGTGTTTGATGCCCTGTTTTGATTCTGACAAGTTATATTACATATATGAATTAAAGTGTTTTTAAAATAATTTTTCTTCTGTAATTGTTGGGTGATTGAATGTTTATGGACTTCCTAAGGATACGAAGGAGATCATCACTTTTCTTTGAGCTAACTGAACTTTGTTGATCTCTTCCCTGAAGTTCTGTAACTGGAAGCATTGGTTAGATGATTTAGGACTGTTACTTATTTTAAATTAAATGCAAAAATAACACTTCTCCCTTTTACCACAAATCATGTTATAATTTTAGTCTCATCTTCACATCTTCGTATTCTCAGGCAAATCAGCTTTGAAACTGGAAACAGTAAAGTGGTTGAAATAAAAAAAAATGGAGTAAAGATGAGAGCCAAAGGTCATGTTGGGGTAAAAGTCAGTAAACTGTTTCATTTCTTACTTTTTCAATATTTAGTGAAGTTTAAAGGTTTGGAAATGAGGAAGAAAGTAGAGGGGCCGAAGAGATTGCACAGCGAGCGAAATCATTTGCCACCATGCTTGGTGACCTGAGGTCAATCCCAGTTACTTACATGATAGATGGAGAGAAACGGCTTCCACAAATGGTCTCTCTGATCTTCGTGGCATCTGTAGCACCTGTAGTCACACACATACACATAGATGTTAATAAAACATACGTAATAAAAGTTTTTAAAAATGAAGCAAGAAGAAAGAAAAAAGAGAAAAGCTGCTTAGTTGTTCGCCTTTGCTTCCAAGGGTACTTGTTCAGCACACAAAATTAGCTTCTGCAGGCAACCATGGACACCTGTACTGACTGAGCTCATATACTGTGATAGATGTTATCTCAGCCACTTGCTATTTCGTGAGGCATGTGTGCTAGTGAGTCTTCAGTTCTCTGCAATTAGTGCTTTGTGTTCCCTAATTAACTTAATGCCCATCAATTAGCAGGTATTGTTCTCAGCCTAAAAAGCAAATTTCAGTAAATTGTACATACAAATGTGAGGTTGTAAGGCAGCTCTTGCTAGCTACGTTGTACTGACTAGACTACTGTTAATAGCTATAACAATTAAATGTTGAAAGTTTATTTTATTCAAAATGTATAACAGGTATAATATCCTTTCAATTTATTTGTTTTGTTGTTGTAGAGCAAAGTTCAAAATGAT
>NW_021609969.1:0-1853 GCF_004785775.1 Grammomys surdaster | reverse complement strand
TCAAGTAGAAACACTTTTAACACCCAGCCATGTATCTTTCATTGTTTCGTATGGAATGTCAAAGTAAGTTGCTAGTTTCCAGCATAAAAGCACTATAGAATGTATTGAACAAACCTAATGTAAAGATACAAGCATTTCTGTGTATTCTTATTTCCAGAGCTAAAGGCAAGTACAACACAGCTGAAAACACCTAAATCATGTTACATGTGACATTTCTCTTAGGAAGTGTGTTTGTTTTAAAGCAGAATCTCTTTTAACACCAGGCCATGTCTCTTTCATGGTTTCCTATGGACTGTCCACGTAATTTGCTATTTTACAGCAGAAAAGCACTATAGAACGTGTTGAACAAACCTAATGTAAAGATAATCGCATTGCAGTTTATTCTTACTTCCAGAGCTAAAGGCAAGTACAACCCAGCTGAAAACACCTAAATCATTTTACATGTGACATTTCAGTTAGGAAGTGTGTTTGTTTTAAAGCAGAAACACTTTTAACATGGGTCGATGTATCTTTCATTGTTTGATATGGAATGTCCAAGTAAGATGCTGTATCCCAGCAGAAAAGCACTATAGAAAGTAATGAAAAAACCTAATGTAAAGATACACGCTTTGCAGAGTATTCTTACTTCCAGAGTAAAAGCAAGTACAACATTGCTGAAAACACCTAAATCATGTTACATGTGACATTTCAGTAAGGTAGTGTGTTTGTTTTAAAGCAGAAACACTTTTAACAACCAGCCATGTCTCTTTCATTGTTTCGTATGGAATGTCAAAGTAAGTTGCTAGTTTCCAGCATAAAAGCACTGTAGAACCTGTTGAACAAACCTAATGTAAAGATACACGCATTGCAGTGTATTCTTTCTTCCAGGGCTAAAGGCAAGTACAACACAGTTGAAAACACCTAAATCATGTTACATGTGACATTTCAGTTAGGAAGTGTGTTTATTTTAAAGCAGAAACTCTTTTCACACCCGGCCATGTATCTTTCATTGTTTATATGGAATGTCCAAGTAAGTTGCTAAATTCCAGCAGAACAGCACTATAGAACATATTGAACAAACCTAATGTAAAGATACAGACATTGCAGTGTATTCTTACTTCCAGAGCTAAAGGCAAGTACAACACATTTGAAAACACCTAAATCATGTTACATGTGACATTTCAGTAAGGTAGTGTGTTTGTTTTAAAGCAGAAACACTTTTAACACCCAGCCATGTCTCTTTCATTGTTTCATATGGAATGTCAAAGTAAGTTGCTAGTTTCCAGCATAAAAGCACTATAGAATGTATTGAACAAACCTAATGTAAAGATACAAGCATTTCTGTGTATTCTTATTTCCAGAGCTAAAGGCAAGTACAACACAGCTGAAAACACCTAAATCATGTTACATGTGACATTTCTCTTAGGAAGTGTGTTTGTTTTAAAGCAGAATCTCTTTTAACACCGGGCCATGTATCTTTCATTGTTTGATATGGAATGTCGAAGTAAATTGCTAGATTCCAGCAGAAAAGCACTTTATAACGTATTGAACAAACCTAATGTAAAGATACAAGCATTGCAGTGTATTCTTACTTCCAGAGCTAAAGGCAAGTACAACACTGCTGAAAACACCTAAATCATGTTACATGTGACATTTCAGTTAAGAAGTGTGTTTGTTTTAAAGCAGAAACCCTTTTAACACCCGGCCATGTATCTTTCATTGTTTGATATGGAATGTCCAAGTAAGTTGCTGTATCCCAGCAGAAAAGCACTATAGAAAGTAATGAAAAAACCTAATGTAAAGATACACGCATTGCAGTGTATTCTTACGTCCAGAGCAAAAGGCAAGTACAACACTGCTGAAAACACCTAAAT
>NW_021609968.1:0-2059 GCF_004785775.1 Grammomys surdaster | reverse complement strand
TTTTTTGTTATTCCATATGAATTTGAGAATTTCCTTTTCTAACTCTGTGAAGAATTGAGTTGGGATTTTAATGGGGATTGCATTGAATCTGTAGATTGCTTTTGGCACGATGGCCATTTTTATTATATTAATCCTGCCAATCCATGAGCATGGGAGATCTTTCCATCTTCTGAGATCTTCTTCGATTTCTTTCTTCAGGGACTTGAGGTTCTTGTCGTACAGGTCTTTCACTTGCTTGGTTAGATTCACACCAAGGTATTTCATATTATTTGAAACTATTGTGAAGGGTGTCATTTCCCTAATTTCTTTTTCAATCTGTTTGTCTTTCATGTAGAGGAAGGCTACTGATTTGTTTGAGTTGATTTTATAACTAGCCACTCACTATTCTTAATATTCATATTTAATTAGTACACATATGTCATTGCTATAATAGCTGAAAGGAAAAATCATCTTAAAATGATTTTCTTTTGAGTAGGTGGCCTGTATCTGAAATAAAGTTTCTTAGACAGATTTATTTATTTAAAATGGATAAACTTTAACCAGGCATGGTACACACACTTACAATGCCAATATTCCAGAGGTAAACAGAAAAGTAGATCTCTGTAAGTTCAAAGACTGCCTCCCCTATATACTAAATTCCAAGCCATTTGAGATGGAGGTTTTCTTTTACATGCACTAGTCAATGCATATGGCTTTCTTTATAAAGGATAAAACCTTCTTACAGGCAGTCTTTCCATAGCTATGAGAGGCTTCAGAACACTGTAGAGGGCCTTGGATTAATGGTGAAAGGACCTGTAGGTAGGCAGGTAATTGCTCCTGTCTGAGCCTGGGATATGTTCTCTTCTTCTGGTGGATTATGATAGCGTACTCATTATTTTTCCAAATTAAAAGGAAACTCTCTACATTTTTCTCATTTTCTATAAAGCACCACACAAGATGTCAATTGTAGCCACAATTATAAGGTAATGGAATCCCTGGTGAAAACCAAAGAAGCAAAACACATAATTAAAATGAAAGAATAAAGCAAAATGCTTTTATTAGCCTCGGTACAAGAGAACTTGCATGAATCCCCAATGAAGGTCTTGGATTTAAAATGTCTTCATGCCTAGTATAAACAAAGCCATCTATTTCCAAAGACTCCCAAATGGGCCATTATGTAGTAAAATCAGAATATTTTCAATGACATTCCATTAACTTGCTTTGTTGGGAAAAAGCCCCTTTATATCAAGTGAATACAGTGATGTTTTCTATCTAATAAAATGTCTTCTGAATTTTATTTTAGGCCTCTGAGAACAACTGTATCTCTATATGAGCCTACGGGCTGTAAAAATTAAAATGAAGGGTGTACTCCCTTCATAATTCACTGTCATAAGAAGCAGCTAAAGTATGCAGGGTCCATTTTAACAGCATTTTGAAGTCACAAAGTGAGATTCCATAGAACTGAAGTGACTTGTTCAATGTATTCAAGTCTAGCTACCAGCCTCTGATCTGACCATCTCTGCTTCTTTCCTGCTTGATCTTTTCTCTACCTTAAACTGTCATATGAAGTACAGGACCACAGTCACTTTCACAAATAGCCCAACTGGTGAATCTATGAATCTACATATCCAAGTCTTTTGTCACATTACAGAGATAAAGCTAATCATATTCTACGATTCACCTTTGTAACAGATTTGCTAAAATTATCTCTATTCACTGACACTCCATTAAATTCTGCATGAAATCTTAAAAGTATTTTTACTTCACTTATCAAATTATAAAATATGGTCAGTAAGTACCTGATTTGGTAATAGTATAGAAAAAGGGTGTTCAAGTTCTTTCTCTGAATTTGTCAAATAATTTAAATTAAGTATATCATATTCAAGAAGCTAATAGCTTCATTTAGCATTTTAAATAGTTAAATATTCTTAAATACATTACATTATAATTTTACCTTTTAATTACAATCCATGTTTGAATAAAATATAAATGAAATGTTAGGTATACTTGTTTTAGTAGCAGTATTCTTAAGGAAACTTTGATGAGAAGCATGTTTTTGTAGTAAAAATGTAAGAAAATA
>NW_021609967.1:0-2710 GCF_004785775.1 Grammomys surdaster | reverse complement strand
GATTACAGACATCTTTCAGAACAGGGTATTGGTTGGGTGAAGGTTCAGGGGACAGGTCACTATGACTCTGCCTATGATTCACTTGTCCTTATCTAAGTTGGTATTATCTGCCAAGGCTACCTATTTACAAGGTCTAATTTTTATTCCTGGCCTATAATCATAAACAAACAGTTTGAGAGAAAATAAAGCATTTGGCCACTAAGAAATCAAGCTATTTATTAAGTTAATAATAATACAAAACACTGAAAAAGAGTGAACTGGGAGGAGAAAGGTCTCTGAATATTTGTGGCATCTGCTATTCTGGCAGTGTATTGGTAGATATGGCACCATGCCTCTATACCCTGAGAAGTATGAAATATTGTAAAAGCAAGCTGTGCTCAGGTTAAGATTTGACCTTGGGTCTTAAATGCAAAAACAAAAAAAGGAAAGGAAGTAAGAAACATCATTGTAATACATCATCACTGTTGAGCACATGTCATAGGCTGCAGTCTAAGGTGAGAAGGAGCCGAAAGTATGGTGGGTGCTCAGCTTCATGGAAACTGAGCTTCACTGCTGCTTCTCAGGTATAAAATGAAACTTTCCTTGACAAGCTTTCAGAAAGAATCTAAATGGCCTTTTGAGTTTTACAGAGTCAGATCGAATTTACCTCCTGCCAGATTTATGAAATGTCCACAGTCAGGAACTTTGATACCTCTAAACATATGATGCAATTATGTAGATAAGGTGCCTAACACAGAACAGGCATCTCATTCATTACTGTTGTTAGGACCTGTCCAAGACCATTAACATCCTGATTTAATAGCTGGGAAATCTGACCTAGGAATAAATAACTGAAGATAATTGATTAATTCTGTCATGGAGGCATAACAAAGAAAGGGGCTGTCTTTGTTATTCTGCTTGAGTAAGAGAGGGATTTTGACAAGCCAGTGAAAGAGCAAAAGAGGTAAAGAAATCCAAGGAACTTAGTAGTAATTCAGAATTTCTGGTAGATAAAATGATAAAGATAAAATAAAATGAAAGTAAAAATAAAAGTGTGTTGTAGGTAAAAGAACATTGTACATCAAGACATGACTACCTGAGAACATAGGAAATGTAGAAAAAGAGGCAAGATTTTAGCATTTTTGGAATGGATAGAGAATATAGACAATCATTTTCTGGTTTTGTTCATAACAGGACTTTATCAATCTGAAAGGTGAGACAAAAGGACTACCCCCTTGATCTTACCCTTGACATGTAAGAGAAATCAACTGCAGTAGACACTCTGATAGCATGTGATGGTATAGAAAACGTCCCTTAACTTTCTCATGAGTTCTGTAGCACAACATAGAAAGAGAAGTCACTGGGTCCTTTCTAGTTCAGGAGGCCTGTCCTAGGACTGATTTTCTCTAAATCTCATAGGTCTGGTTTTCTATTTTAAAAGTAGGTATACTAGCTCGTTAAAGTTAAACGACATTTGGCATTTATTTTTGAGAAAACATAAATGTAGAGAAAAATAAAGATTTGCAACAATAATAGTGAGAGGTGGGTCAAATTTCCAGTTTTGTTTGTTTACCTATTTGTTTGCCATGTGACACAAATTTTATGGCATATAATGTTTTTTCCCATAACTTCTTTCCTTTTGATGATTTGTTACATAAAGATATTGAAAAATAATCATTTCACATTTTCATTTCCTCCTTCCAATTTCCCTTGTAATGTGCTAACATATCTCTTATTCCAGTCTCACATGGGTTTTTGTTGTTGTTGTTGGTTTGGTTTGGTTTGGTTGTAAGAGACACATTTTAAATCCAAATGCTCAAAACGCTTGGGCACCTAACACTAAGAAGGCAATGTGAGAATAGTCACCTCAATGTTGTAACTAATCTGGTTTAAACAGAGTTCTAGAGCAGTAAGAAGAACATTAATTCAGTTACACACTTTACACTGAGTTAGTTTGTAGCAATGGAATTGTTGGGTCCTTTTATTTTTGTGTGTTTTTGTTTTTATTTATTTGTTCATTTGTTTTGGTGTTTTTTTAGGTTTGTTTTTGATTTGCTTTGTTTTGTTTTTTGACAACATAGAACAACTACCTTGTTAGGCATGTTAGGAAACAGTGAACAATAGAAAATGAGAGAACCTTAGACTTCTCTTAGGAGATTGCTGATGGTAGAGGGTTCCAAGTGATTATACACTCCAATAGGATCAACAAGCTTATTAAAGTCATTTCTTCTTCTATACACACACACATTGTTTTTTTTTTTTATTATGGTTTTGGTTGGTTTTGAGAAAAGGTTTCTCTGTGTGGCTCTGACTCTCCTGAAACTCATTCTATAGACCAAATTGGTCTCGAATTCAGAAATCTGCCTGCCTATGCCTTCTAAGTACTAAGATTAAGGGATGAGCCACAACCAGCAGCATATAATTATTTTTAAAATTCAAATTATTTGTCAAGAACAATTTGCTATAAAAGATTAAGATTGCAATTTAAAATATCTCTCACACAACATATTAATAAACAACACCAAAATACAAAACGCCTTCCTTTTCTACCTAGTACTATGCAACATTTTCAAGTCAGTACTATCACATGACATCTGGTTAGAAGGGATATAAGGGCATGTAGTTCTCAGCCTTAGATTTTCCACTGTGTGATTTATCTGCTTACCATACATACTAACAATGCCTTCCAGACTGCTTCTTATATACACTGTCTGTTCCTAGATTTCCCTTT
>NW_021609966.1:0-1328 GCF_004785775.1 Grammomys surdaster | reverse complement strand
GATAATAGTAAATCAGAAATAAATGAACATGAATAATCAATATTCTCCATTCGTGGTTAATAGTAAATCTGAAAAAACAACATGAATAATCAATAGTCATCAGTCATAATTAATAGGAAGCCAGAAATACATAAAGCTGAAATATCAATAGTCAGCAGTCATAGATAAGAGTAAGTCAGAAATAAATGAACAAGAATAATCAATATTCACTATCGTGGATAATAGTGAATCAGACATAAATGAACATGAATAATCAATAGTCATCAGTCATAGTTAATTGTAAACCGGAAAAAAATAAAGCTGAAATATCAATAGTCGTCAGTCATAGATAATCATAAGTCAGAAATAAATGAACATGAATAATCAATATTCACCATTCGTGAATAATGGTAAAGATGAAAAAAATGAACATGAAAAATCGATAGTCATCAGACATAGTTCGTAGTAAATCAGAAATAAATGAAGCTGACGTATCAAAAGTCATCAGTCATAAATAATAGTAAGTCAGAAATAAATGAACATGAATATTCAATATTCACCATTCATGGATAATAGTAAATCATATATAAATGAAGATGAAAAATCAATATTCATCAGTCATACTTAATAGTAAAGCAGAAAAAATAAAGCTGAAATATCAATAGTCATCAGTCATAGATAATAGTAAGTCACAAATAAATGAACAGGAATAAACAGTATTCACCATTCATCGATAATAGTCAATCAGAAATAAATGAACATGAATAATCAATTGTCATCAGTCATTTATCATGGGAAATTAGAAATAAATAAAACTGAAGTATCAATAGTCATCATTCAAAGGTAATAGTAAGTCAGAAATAATGAAGATGAATAATCACTATTCACCATACGTGGAAAATGATAAATATGAAAAAAATGAACATGAATAATCAATAGTCATAAGTCATAGTTAATAGAAAATCAGAAATAAATAAATCTGATATATCAATAGTCATCCATCATAGATAATCATAAGTCAGAAATAAATGAACATACATAATCAATATTCACCATTCGTGGAAAATAGTAAATCAGAAATAAATGAACTTGAGTAATCAGTAGTCATCACTCATAGTTCATGGGAAATCAGAAATAAATAAAGCTGAAGGTTCAAATGTCATGAGAGATAAATACTAGTAAGTCAGAAATAAATTTACAGAAAAATCAATATTCACAATTTGTGGATAATAGTAAAGCAGAAATGAATGAACATGAATAACCAAATTCATCAGTCATATTTAAAAGCAAATGAGAAATAAATAAAGCGGAAATATCAATAGTTATCAGTCATAAGTAATAGTAAGACA
>NW_021609965.1:0-1493 GCF_004785775.1 Grammomys surdaster | reverse complement strand
AAGTATATCAGAAACATATAAAGCTGAAATATCAATAGTCATCAGGCATAGATAATAGTAAGTCTGAAATAAATGAACAAGAATAATCAATATTCACCATTCGTGGATAATAGTAAATCACATATATATATGAACATGAATATTCAATAGTCATCAGTAATATTTAATAGAAAATCAGAAAATAATAAATATGAAATATAAATAGTCATTAGGCATAAATAATAGTAAGTCAAAAATAAAAGAACAGGAATAATCAATATTCACCATTCGTGGATAATAGTTAATCAGAAATAAAGGAACATGAATAATCAATAGTCATCAGTCATAATACATAGTAAATCAGAAATATATAAATCTAAAAGATCAGTAGTCATCAATCATAGATAATAGTAAGTCAGAAATAAATGAACAGGAATAATCAATAGTCATCAGTCATACTTCATAGTAAACCAGAAACATACAAAGCTGAAATATCAATAGTCATCAGGCATAGATAATAGTAAGTCTGAAATAAATGAACATGAATAATCAATATTCACCACAAGTGGACAATAGTAAATCAGAAAAAAAATGAACATGAATAATCGATAGTCATCAGTGATAGTTCATGGGAAATCAGAAATTAATAAATGTGAAGTATCAATAGTCATAAGACATAGTACTTGGGAAATCACAAATAAAGCTGAAATATCAATAGTCATCAGTCACAGATAATAGTAAGTCAGAAATAAATAAACAGGAATAATCAATAGTCAACAATCGTTGATAATAGTAAATCAGAAAAAAATGAACATCAATAATCAATATTCACCATTCGTGGATAATTGTAAATCTGAAAAAAATGAACATGAAAAATCAATTGTCGTCAGTCATAGTTCTTGGGAAATCAGAAATAAATAAAGGCAAAATATCAATAGTCATCAGTCATAGATAATAGTAAGTAAGAACTAAATGAACATGAATAATCAATATTCAGCATTCGTTGATAATAGTGAATCAGAAAAAATTGAACATGAATAATCGATAGTAATCAGTCATAGTTCATAGTAAATCAGATATATATAAAGCTGAAATATCAATAGTCATCTGTCGTAGATAATAGTACGTCAAAAATAAATGAACATGAATTATCAATATTCACCATTTGTGGATAATAGTAAATCAGAAAAAAGTGAACATGAATAATCAATAGTCATCTGTCAGAGTTAATAGGAAGTCAGAAATAAATAAAGCTGAAGTATCAATAGTCATCAGTCATAGATAATACTAAGACAGATAATAATGAACAGGAATAATCAATATTCACGATTCGTGGATAAAGTAAATCAGAAATAAATGAACACGAATAACCAGTCATAGTTAATAGAAAATCAGAAATAAATAAAGATGAAATATCAATAGTCGTCAATAATAGATAATAATAAGTCAGAAATTAAAGAACATCTATAATCAATATTCATTATTCGTTGATAATAGTTAGTCAGAAATAAATG
>NW_021609964.1:0-1590 GCF_004785775.1 Grammomys surdaster | reverse complement strand
ATATATATATATATATATATATATATATATATATATATATATAATCTTAAACAATATAAATGCCAAAAACTACTATGCAAAACTCAAGTTCAGTTTCATTCCAAAAAGAAGCATGGTCAAATTTTACAGTATTTTACCTTAGAGCATAAAAACATGCATATCTTCTCATCTTCAATAACGTTTTTTAAATTTGTTAATCTGGTAGAGAGAAGTAAAGTATCCTATTTTAATTTGATTTTCATTTTTCATGCTTAGCGAGTTCAATTTATAATATGTATTTTTTATACTTGAAGTGTGACTTTTATGAATTCCTTATATATGTTATCCACCAACTATAAAACGAGGCATCTGTTCTTTCCAACTGTGTGGTTTGTTCAGGCCCCAAGTCACAGAATAAGCCAGCATCAGAGCCTGTTCTGTAGTCCATCTTCAAGGCCTTTCAAGCCATTTTTAATGAGTGTCAGAACTTCTGCTTCACAATGGCAGTTACGTTCTTTTAGAGATGAATCTTTTTCTCAGTAAACTGGATTAAATGTTGCTTCATTTCTGCATACATGCTGCTACTGTGTAAATATTTAATTGAACAGGACATTTTCCTGATACTGTGTACTACTGTATGTTGGTCCACTCTTTCTTTCCACATGAAAACATGGATTCTGATCAGGGAGAACTAAAGATGGACTTTGCTCATAATGGTTGTAAGACTTCAATAGAGGATGATATTGTCAAATTTAATAAAAGATAACAATTTCACCACACGACTATGTTTCTTTTTTTCACTTTAATAGGCTTCTTAAAGACACCTGACTTAGTTTAATTCTGTCTGCTGTTCTGTCTTCACACTGCTTCCTTAGGGTTGTTTACATCTTTTGGTGACTACACCAATGGTAGGGAGTTGGAGAACATAATATATATTGAAAATACTTATCATAACTGATTATATCCTGATGCTGAAATTACATTCTTTATTAACTGCTTCCTGGGATGCTTCCTCTGAGAATTCACATCTGGAATAAATTCCCGAAACTAACCCTAACTGTTGCATAGGGGAACAAACAGGAGCCTGGTTCATCTTATTTTCACTTCATTAATAGTTTCTGAAAAACAAAGAAAATGCTTGAGTGTATTTGTGTGCAGCACATCAGGAGAAATCATAATAAGCTGATAAATAATATAGTGTAAAGTCCCACTGCTTCTATATATATCTTTAAACCTTATAGATTTTTTTCCAAAATAGAAATAATAAAGTTCAGAGGAAACATCCTGCTTTTTTCACAGCATTATTGACAAAGAACAGATTTTTATATAGTTCTTAACATACTGTAGATGTCCTAGAGACAGAAGCACAATCATTTTGTGCATTTGCTAGTATTGTTCACTCACATTTAGACATTCTCTACTTGAGTCATGATTTTATGGAAGTATCTTGTGCTATCCTTAACTGATCATGTAAGCAGAGCTGTTTATACAGTTACTGAGAACAGACAAGGCCATGAAAGTCATCATTCTGCTCCAAACTCACACATCCATGGAAATTGGAGGCAAGAGGGAGGGATACCTCAGATACCGTTGACAAGACTGTTTTCTCCA
>NW_021609963.1:0-6506 GCF_004785775.1 Grammomys surdaster | reverse complement strand
AAGGAAGGAAGGAAGGAAGGAAGGGGAAGGGAAGGAAGACATAAATGCATACAGTAAGAGATGTTTGTCAACAGTACGTAGTTGTGGTTAGACAGGACCACAAGGTTGGGGAACACTGTCTATCACATAGTAGGTGACCATTCACGGTGACTGTACCCTGACTTTGGGTCTTTTCACCATAAAGAACTGATAAATAACTGAGGAGGTTGAAGATTTGCTCTGATTACACAGTGTGTGCATTGACTATCACACTAATACATATGCCTCGTGTTTTATATATCATTTCAGATTTTAAACAGAAATTCAAATTGCTAAGCAAAAAGCTTCTAATTCCCACATTTGTCCAATCAAAATAAAAGCAGATATACACACCCTACCGGCGTTCACCTCTGAATCCTCAAGCCTCTGGTTTGGTTTTGATTTCTTCCTGAATTTCAACCAAAAAGATAACCTGCAACTCATAATTTTCTCTTCAGTTCTGCATTCCCCTTTTATTGCTCCAGTCGGCTCAGTAACTGAAGTCACTGGGGCTTTGGAACAGCGAATGAATCCATAGACTCCTGCCTCACCTTTGATTATTTTAAGCCATGGAAATTAGTCATGTGGTGGGTGTTAAAAGGCACCACTGTGCTCTCCTGTTGAGAATGGAGGATACACCCCAATTCTCTGCAGGGGATGCTGCAGATGCTTTCAGGCCCTACTGGGGACTGCCTAAGCCGGAAGAGTGCCACTGTGCCCAAGGGCATGCACCCTGGTCCTGTCCTGTTTCCCCAACACAGGGATGCTCTGAGGGACATCCTAGTCTGTCATTCTCTGTTGATTCAACTGAGTCCTCAATTTGCTCTCCAGCAAAGCCCATTTCTCCCTCTGCCTACACTTGCTTCATAGGAGTTGTTCTCAAGAGCATTCACTGGTTGCTCCCCTACACTTAGCCTGAGGGTCCTGAACACTGTGGATATAAGAAGTCAGAATTTGCAGTTGATCTTCTTGCCCAGCTGGCAGCAGGAACTTATCCCTGGCGATGGGCAAAATACAGATAACTCCTGCCACCAGGCAGCGGTGATGATTTGAGGATCCTCCTGGTCAACAGAGAAAAGTAGATGATGCCCTGGTGCAGGAAGACATGGCCCAGCAGGCCTATGAGAAACAGACATAAAGAGAATGTTATTTGCTGGCTCCAGGGAAACTGAATTGATGCCTTGGGGAAAGTACCCAGTGACTTCAGCTTCTCATGTTGCTCTAACCCTCATGGGGAGTGGAGGCTGTTGTATACTATAGGCAGAGAAGGTTATGTCAGCACCCAAATGACATGCCTGGCATTTCATGGCTCTTCCCTGTGTAGTTTTTAACAGTAAGACAGTTCAGCAGTAAACAGCTGACATCTGAGGAAGGCTTTGAGACATCTCTCAGTGAGGTCAGCTGGGGTCATGGCAGCAGAAGATCAACTGAGACCAGCAGAAGTATCATCTGGTGGGAAGGGATCGCCACCTTCCTTCAGGGCCTTTCTATTCACAACTGTACAGCTGGCTCTCATGCTATCCACACCCCTGGAGGGGCTGTATCAGCTTCTCTTGTTGATCCCCAGGAACAATAATACTGTGGATGGTAAGTCAAGTCAAGCAGCACTGGAGGTTTCTTCCATTCCTCACCGAAACATAGATAATCCTCTCCATGTCACACACATACATACATATACTACACACACACACACACACACACACACATACATACATATATACATACATTACATATAGACACATATACCTACACACACAGACATACAAATACACACACACAGACACAACAGATAGACATACACATATGCATACACATACATACATACACACACAGACACAACACACAGACATACACAGATGCATACACACACATACATATACACACATACACATACATACAGACACAGACAGACACATACACACACACAGAGGCACACATATATACAGACACACAAACATACACACAAACACATACACATGCACATATACATACACACATAACCACACATAAAGACACACACACACCTTATCATAAGGATAAGACAAAAATACATGCATGTAAATTATGCATTTCTCTCCATCTTCTCTGCCAGTGATGGCTATGAACCTCTGGGTGACAAGGCTAGTTCCAATTTTTGTTTACAATAGTTCTCCAGTCCTCTCTGACTCAAAGTGGCACCCTCGGAGGCTGATGAGCAGGAAAACGTATGGTAAACACAACTATCTGAGAGCAGGGCTTGGTGTAGGCAGTTCCATGACCCATAGGCCATCTTTAAGCAGAGTTTCTGTTCCCCTCTTTATAATGTTAAGAGAATAGGCATGGCACTGGCCAGCAGCTGTTCTTCTCAATGACTAAAACCATCAAGTAGAGGTTGACAGGAAGTGGAGACACACTCTCTACAGGCCAACTTCCTTTGTTTGGGATGTTCTCTTGTGATTCGTTTGAATCCTGAAACAAAACAAATAAACAAAAACCAATCTAACTCTAGATTTAAGAAGGTGTGGGTGAGTGTGATTCAGGGGCCCAGCCCTCCTTCAGCCCACTGATCTCTTGATCACAAGTAAAGAGGTGACTGGAGGCCTTGAATGTCACTATGGTGTTGCACTGTGCTCTTCTCCCTGTGGAGAGACAGAGAGACAGACAGGTTTCCCACAGCTGCTTCCTGGTATCCCCAGTAGATCTGGAGATCAGCCACTTCCCTTGTCACAGTGATAAAATAAACAAACAATCCAGAAGGAGCAACCTGAGGAAAGGAAAGGTTGTCTCACAGTTCAGTAGGACAGAGTCCACCAACGGTAGAATGGTCCACCATGGCAACCAGGGTGCTGCCCCGACTCTGGCTGCAGGAACTTGAGATGCCGCGTGCTGCACCTCACAGCCAACAAACAAGCAGGGAAAGCTGAGCCACAAGTGAAGTGGGGCACAGCCCTCAAGGACCACCTCCCAGCGACACATGTTCTCCTCCTTGGGTGAGGTCTTACCTCTTAAAGTTTCCTCAGCCTTCTAAAACAGTGCCAACTGCTGAAGACCTTGTGTTCAAAGGTGTGAGCATGTGGGACATGTCACACTCACACTGTCACCATCTGTAAGAAATCTGCCTCCTCCAAGTCTCCCTGCACTTCTGTTGACTTTTGAGAGCCTACTCCCAGATGCTCGCTCTCCACAAGGCTCATCCGTGCCACTAGACATGAGAGCTTACCATTGTACCAAGGAAAGTTTGCACATTGCCCATAGAGGGACAAGCCTCTCCCCGCCTCCTGAGTACTCTGTTCACTGGTGCTGAGAGCCAAGGGAGATGCTGTAGGGGTGGGATGCACACACCAGATGTCACCATCTCTATGGTGGCAGTGTTAGTGTCTTTACCAGATTCCCAGACAATAAACCAGTGGCCAGTGTTAGTGTGTCAGTGGGTGGAGCCTAGGGAGGTGAGTTGGTCATAAACACTCCATCCCAGGAACAGGATGAGTGGACACGTAAAATAGCCATGAAGGAGTTATGTCATTGCTTCATGACATAAGAACACAAAGATGGGGCCACATGGAAGGAATAAGCACTGTTTGTCATTCCACCTTAATCTTCATCTTGTACCTCCCAGCCTCCAGAGCTATGAGCAACACACTTCCGTTGCTGATAAACCCACTCTAAGGTGTTTCCTCAGCAGGTAGAGGCCAAGACACTATCTGCTTGTGGTCTTTCTTCTCTGCAGTTGGAGCGGAAGATCATGACAGGGAAGTCTCCAACGGACTTCTAGACATTAGCCAACCTGGCCCATGGCCTCCCTACAGGAAGCCACCTCATCCACATTAATGAACTTTACTATTTTTGTCATAATCTTTAAGGACAGGTTCTCCTGTGGTCAGCCTTTAGTTCAGTGGTTTTCAACTTTCCTAACATCGTGACCCTTTCATACAGTTCCTCATGTGGTGACCTCAACCATAAAATTATTTCCGTTGCTACTTCATAACTGTAACTTTGCTACTGTTATGAATCATCTATGACTCATGTTATGTCACCATCTATCCCAGGCCCACCACAGCCAAAGTACCAGAGTGGGCCTCTTTCTCTTACAGAAGTGTCTGCAGCCATGGATGATGGAATTTAGTACTGGCATCAAAAAAGTCCTTCGTCTTCTTTGTTTGTTTATTGGTGTGTGTGTGTGTGTGTGTGTATGCACTACTGCACATGCATGCATAACTCTTGTGGAACTGGAGTTACAGACCACTGTGAGCTGCCATGTAGGTACATGGAGTAGAATCTAAGACTTCTGGAAAAGCAGCCAGTGCTCTTATCTGATGAGCCATCTTTCTAGATCCCAGCCATGTTTTTTTTTTAAAAAAAAAAAAAAAAACAGGGTCTCTCATTGGAACCAGGGACTTAAATAGACAAGGTTGGATAGATAAGGAGGCCAGGCACCCCCTCCCCATCTCTACCTTCCCAGTATCCATTTACAAGCATGTGGCACCATTTCTGCCTTCCTTCCTCACGTGGGTGCTGAGGGGGCAGGTGTTCAGCTGAAGTTCTCATGCTTGCACATCCATCCCTTCACTGACTGAGCCACCCCCATCCTTATGTCATCCTCTTCCTGGTGTCTTCCCCAGCCTCCTGTACTCACCCCACACTGTTTCAACCCTCTGTGTCTGTCCTGTATTAAGGAAGATCAAGGTGAAGTTACAGGATTCACCAGGTTGATTGTTTAGGGGTGGGAACCTAAGGCTTCCCGCCCCTACTCAATGCCACCTTCTGGTGGAGCATAGACTCCTGTCCCTCTGGCCTCTAGAACACAGCATGGTTCTGTTGCTCAGCAAACAGTTGGTCTATGTCACCCCTTCCCTCATGAAGCCTCTGTGTCTGCTGGGGCTTTGTCCATCCTTGGGCTAGGTCAGGAGAACAGAAAGACAGCATGCAGCCCTTTGTCTCAAGTACCACAGACCATGGGGGGAAGAGGCAGGCTGGGTTTCTGACTGCTGAAGCTTTCCAGAAGCACAGAGAGGACACAAGAAGCTCACTTCAGGAGTCAGTCCCACCCGGAGAGCTGAGAGGGATCGCGGCACAGCTCCAGGTTCACGGGACAGCAGAGCTTTGAGGTCTGAGCATGGCTGGCACATACTTCCACCCAGAGACTGAATGTGTGGGGCCAGGTCTTGGGTGAACAGGGGCAGTATGGGGACTCTGGTTGGGAGCAGACGCTGGACCATGTGGTGAGTCTCAACACTATCACCAGGACAGGTGGTGAACCTGCCATCCAGAGATGACCCAGACATCTCTGTCACCTAGTTCCTGGTTTTGAGGCCCAAGGAGGTGGAAGAGAAGAAGAAAAGCCATGGTGGCCTAGGGTTCACCACTGGAACCGCAGAAGGATGGCGGCCTTCCCCTCATCCGTCTCACTCTTTTAACTTGGAGCCTCTTGCCTCGCTTTGCTAATAATGTAAAGTATCAGCTAAAAATTGCAATGCGCGCATTTCATTTGAGTTTTATTGCCCTAACAGACAGCATTAGATTACAAAAGAGGACATTTTTCTTCTCAGTTTTAGCTTATTCTGATGATTTATGATTAGATACAGCAAGAGTTCATAAACTTCCCTGACCCGTTGACAGTTTTTACAGGCTCCCTGATTCATTTCCAGCTCAAACTTAACAGCTTTCATGTGACTGATATTCCCAGCTCCTCAGTGTGGCCCAGGCAGGGGCTGGGAGAGCGCCTCTAATCTCCATGTTACTAATTTAAATGAAGTCTTGGTCTGTTGTTTAAAAAAGACATCAGTCATCCTGGGGAGGTTTACAGATCCTCTTGTAATGTAATGTCAGCCCCTTTCTGAGATATGAGGTTTATAAAGCCTGGCAATGTTGAGTGTTGGCAGACATGCCAAGGTCACCACCGATGGCAATGGGGAGGGGGTGGGAAGCGAGTATGTTTCAGAGGACAGCAAAGAATCCCAAAGAATGAGCATCCCCCTCGGTAGACAAGACATGCCTGCAGGGGAGTCTGGGTCCGGCATGGCCAGAAGGTGAGAGAGAGGAAAATGGCCACAGCTTCCCTTCTGAGACTCCCTATTTAGTTCAATATGCCCCTAAGATTGAGAAGCCAGGAGAAGATGCAGCCCTGGTCCCTTTTATAAAGATGCCGCAACACTCAAACGGGGCTCTGGATTGGGTCTGAGAGAGAACCAGAAAAGCCTCCACCTGTGCCAGATGCAGATGATCTGGGGCTGCAGGGTTGTTTCTAAACCCTGGGAGGCCACAGGGGTGGCAGCAGAGGGGTAGGACTCCATGGGAGAGGGCAAGAGGCATTTGGACTGAAAGCTATCTGAGCAGTTCTCACATTCGCACACAGGTGTCTGAAGGTTTCTCATGGTCAGACCTTCCGGACCAGCCAAGAATGGCCTTTGTGTTGTTTGGAAATCAGATAAGAAGTGACAAGTCCCCAGAAACTCTGGCTCACTGGGGAAATGCTCCCAGGGTTTGCCAGGTGTGTGGGGGAGAAAGGGAGG
>NW_021609962.1:0-1476 GCF_004785775.1 Grammomys surdaster | reverse complement strand
GAAGACACAGTCTTTCACCTGAAAAGCTCTCTGCCCACTGTGACATTGTCTCTTGACATCCAACAGCTCTTGTTCATTTTTGAACACTGATCCCTGTGGTGTGTCCTTTGGGTGATCAAGCTCACATTGAAGCTCTCTATAAAATTTTCAAGGTGACTTGGACTCTCCTATCTTTCCATTGACATTTCTACTTCACCTTTGATCTCAACTTGATTCTACATTTCCTTTGCTTTTTCTCACTGTTTAACTTTTTATTACAACTAGACCTTTTCCATGTTTAACTTTTTATTACAACTAGACCTTTTCCATTCTTCTATGCATGACACATAGCATCAACCACATGTTCTCAAAGTCATAAAACTCACAGAACTCAAGCAGATGATTTTTAAAGAAGGTCTACATACTAGCATTATTTTATTAGAAAATAAAAATTTTACAGGTCAAATCTATTTTTATCAGAAAGTCATGTTTTTCCAATATAGGGACTATCTAAATTTATACTTCCTGAGGTCTATGACACACTCTTTGGTGTCAGGTGTCACACCCCATTGCTGCCCTTCGAAGTGTTGAATTTAAACTAAAGATACTCAAAATAGCCACATGTATTTACACTTGCTACATCATTCCTTCTAAGTCATAAAAAACCCTCAGAACAAAGGAAAAATTTAAATTACCTTTTCCTCACAGATAAACCAATGTGGAGTAAGTAGCAAGGCTTGGTGAGCTTCTCTAACACAGTGAAAGCTACCTGGAAATTGAGGTGGGGATGCCTCCCTGAACATCCCTAGACTAGTGTGCTCTGAAGTATCCACTTCTGATAAGAAAGTCCTCCTTCCTCATGTTATTTTGCTTCATCAGTGTGTCACCGTGTGAAATTAGCAGCCATCTTGCTCCTTAGGAAAGGGAACTTTATTTGCATTCCTGTCTTTCCAGATGTTACAGAAGTCTTCTCCTCTACAGGACAAACCAAGCGACTGGGGTAGAGCAGTGACTCTAAAAACTTTGAAATGTTAAAAGAGTTTACAACACTTGAATTCTTTCCCTAAATCTTTCCTGATCTTTGTCCATCCAGGTTTTCTGACATGCTGACATTTTCAGAACAGTTTCTATTAAGAGTTAAAAAAAGAACAGCTTATTGACTGCTAGCTGATGCTTTATTTCACAGGACACATTCAAAAGTTCTGCTTTCCTAAGTTCAAAACCTCTTGACCTATGACTGAAGAATTTATCAGAAGTCATATGCCATCAGATAGGTGTCACAGTCATGTCCTGAAGTGATTTGTTAACCTTATCTAGATGCTCTAACAGAAGCAGTCACAGGAGAGGAGCAGGACCAGGGTTTGCTCACATCTTGTGGGAGAGGGGCAGGAGGACCTGAGAAGCCAGGGCCTGGTCACACCCCAGTTAATTTTGCTTCAGTCCTTGTCAGTTTGAGCTAGCAGCATTTTGTTCTGTGGTCTCTGCTTCAGGCAGAAA
>NW_021609961.1:0-1261 GCF_004785775.1 Grammomys surdaster | reverse complement strand
AAAGGAGACATTCTGGGACCAGTTGTCTCACAGCCCATCACAAAAGAGCAGAGGCCAGAGAAAGAGGCCATGAAGAGACAGGCCAGACAGGAACACAAGAATGCTGCCAAGTACACCTCTCCTGGAAAACTTCAGCTTTTCCTTCAGAGGGAGAAGGATATGGAAATTTCTCAATATTATACCTATGCAATGTAAGAGATACCCATATCTTTGGAACAAATTGTTTTTCAGTGTGGTCAAGGATAAATATAGACAATGATATATATATATTCATGTATTATGTGAATGTGTAGTGACATAGGTACATCTGTAGTTTCATAAATATTTGAACAGTAAAATTGACTGGAGAAATTTAAGCTGACTGTTTAATCCATGGTATACAGAGAGGATTTGTTTTTATCCTCATTACTTTGATATTAAAATTTTGGGTTGCTCAAGTAATATATGTTACACACTGTATGAAATAAAACTGATAATATTTAATATTAATATTTAATTTAATATTAAAATCAATTCATCAATAGCTATAAAATTATTCTCCTTGAGTTTATTTTCATTGTACTAGTCACTGAACATGGTATATTTCATAAAATTTATACTGTAACCTGAAGACACTCCAGCTGTAACCACAGTTCCTCCCATTTCTAACCTCTCACTCCAGCCCTTAATCATTACTATGGAACAGAACTCTTCCTGCTGTTTCATAAGATGAAATATAGGCTTTCATGTATATGCAACCTAGCCTTCATAAATGAGAAAAACATCAGAATGACAATGTTTCTGAAACAGGTTGAATTGGATTCTGAAAACAACCATTTAATGTATGTGTATGTATTTAATGTATGTATGGATTTAGTGTATGTGTCTCCTCTGCATATATATTTTTGGCAACACGTGTGTGTAGTTCCAACACATGGAAGAAAAGGGCATCAGAACTTTGGTTCTGGAATTGAGAAAGGTTGAAAGGAACCATGAGAGTGCTAGGCACTAAGACTGGGAACTCTGCAAGAACAATATGTGTTCTTATGTGCTGAGACATCTCACCTGTCCAAGGCTGATGCAAATTCTTGTAAATATAATGACTTTATTTTCTTTATGGCTGAAAATTCATCTTTATCTATATTCATCATGATTTCCTTACCCATGGTGTCGGTTTGGGACTCCAAGCTTGGTTCCCTAGTGTATTACAGAAATGGCTGCAATCACCACTGATGCACAAGGATCTCTCCAACAGGTTGAGTTCTGTGGAATGGTACACTTG
>NW_021609960.1:0-1716 GCF_004785775.1 Grammomys surdaster | reverse complement strand
GGTGTTTGGATGTTTCGGTGTTTGTTTTGGGGTGTTTGTTTGGGTGTTTGGGTGTTTGGGTGTTTGGGTGTTGGGTGTTTGGGTGTTTGGGTGTTTGAGTGTTTGGGTTTCGGGTTTGGGTTTGGGGTTTGGTTTGGGTTTGGGTTTTGGGTTTTGGGTTTTTTGGGTTTTGGGGTTTTGGGGTTTTGGGGTTTGGGGGCTTTTCGGTTTTGGAGTTTTGGAGTTTTGGGGGGTGTTTTTTGTTTTTTGTGGTTTTGGGGGAGGGTTCTTTGGGGTTTTGGGGCTTTTGGGTTTTGGGATTTTGGGGGGTTTTGGGGGTTTGGGGGTTTTTTGGGTTTTGGGGTTTTTGGGTTTTTGGGTTGTTTTTGGGTCTTTGGGTTTTTTGGGTTTTGGGTTTTGGGTTTTTGGGTTTTGGGTTTTGGGGTTTTGGGGATTTTGGAGGGTTTTGGGTTTTGGGTTTTGGGGGTTTTTGGGTTTTTGCGTGTTTTAGGGTGTTTTTTGGGGGTTTTGGGTTTTTGGGTTTGGGTTGGTTTGGGGGTTTGTGTGTCTCTGTGTTTGGGTTTGGGTATTTGGATGTTGTTTGGGTTTGGGTTTGGGTTTGGGTTTTTGGGTTTTGGGGTTTTTGGGTTTTTGGGTTTTTTGGTTTTATTGGGTTTTTGGGTTGTTTTGGGGGTTTTGGGTTTTGGGGTTTTTGGGTGTTTTGAGGGATTTTTTTTTGTGTTTTGGGGTTTTTGGGTTCTTGAGTTTGGGTCTGAGTTTGGGTTTGGGTTTGGGTGGTTTGGGTTTCGGTTTGGGTTTGGGTTTTGGGGTTTTGGGGTTTTTGGGGTTTTGGGTTGTTTTTGGGTTTTGGGGTTTTTTGAGGTTTTTGGGGTTTTGGGTGTTTTGGGGGATTTTTTTGGGTTTTGGGGTTTTTGGGTTTTTGAGTTGGGGTCTGGGTTTGGGTTTGGTTTGGGTTTGGTTTTGGGGGTTTGGGTGTTTGGGTTTGGGTGTTTGGGTTTGTGTGTTTCGGTGTTGGGTTTGGGTTTGGGTTTGGGTTTGGGTGTTTGGATATTTTGGTGTTTGGGTTTGGTTGTTTGGGTTTTGTTTTGGTTTGGGTTTGGGTTTGGGTTTGGGTTTGGGTTTGGGTTTGGGTGCTGTGGGTTTGGGTTTGGGTTTGGGTTTTTGGGTTTTTGGATTTTAGGATTTTTGGATTTTTGGGTTTTTTGTGTTTTTGGGTTGTTTTGGGTTTTGGGGTTTGGGGTTTTGGGTTTTTGGGTTTTCTGGGTTTTGGGTTTTTGGGTTTTGGGTTTTTTGGGCTTTTTGGTTTGGGGTTACTTTTTGGGTGTTTTTGGATGTTTTGCGGTTTGGGAGTTTTGGGGTTTTGGGGTTTTGGGTTTTTGGGGTTTGGGGTTTTTGGGGTTTGGGGTTTTTAGGTTTTGGGGTTTTGGGGGTTTGTGTTTTGGGGTTTTGGGGTTTTTTGGGGTTTTGGGTGTTTGGGGGTGTTTTTTGGTTTTTGGGTTTTCGGGTTTGGGTTTGGGTTTGGGGGTTTGGGTGTCTGGGTGTTTGGGTTTGGGTGTTTGGATGTTGTTTGTGTCTGTGTTTGGGTTTGGGTTTGGGTTTGGGTTTGGGTATGGGTTTGGGTATGGGTTTGGGTTTGGTTTTGGGTTTGGGTTGTTTTTGGGTTTGGGTGTGGGTTTTGGCTTGGGGGTTTGGGTGTTTAGGGGTTTGGGTGTTTGG
>NW_021609959.1:0-2054 GCF_004785775.1 Grammomys surdaster | reverse complement strand
CTTTCTCTCTCTGATTTTTCTCAGGGCCTTCACTGACCTATTTCATGTTCTCTTTAACCCTCCCTGAAGGCAACCTTCTTCTTTAAGGGCTATACACAGTCAAGAGCTGTACACAGTCTTTTCTATTGTAATAGAGTAAATCAAGTCCAATAAGGATCTTTGTGATTTTAGGAGGTCTCTTCAGACAGTGAAATGAGGGATTTCTTCAGATTAGTGATGTCAATCTCTAGTTGTTTGATGTTCTTGTCAGTGGCCCTTCAAAGATCTGAGTAATATAAGTTCAGAGGCCAGCATCTGGATTCACAGGTGATTCATTTTTACCTGGAAAGGAAAAAGAAGGGAATTCTCAGGGAGATTTCTCTTCCTTGGATGTAAATTGCTATTCATCTTATTTATAGTTGGGCCTGGCTTTGTGAGGGTATCTATTTATTTCATTAATCCTTTTGGTAGCCGGTTAGCTGTGCCTTCTGTGGTATCAAACAGGCATATCAATCCTCGGCCCCATAAGGGAACTGGGTCTGGGCCCTTTAAGGTTAAGAGGGTCCTTCCACATAGCTGTGGCATAGTTTTTATTGGTCTCAGTGGTGCCAGTGGCAGTCAGCAGCAGATTTGCCATGAGCTTTCAGTTTTAGAGAGTTAAAAGTGAACAAGGCATGATGGAGAGTATTTCAGGAGGACTCCTTCTGGGGGGAGGTTACCGTTCCAATTGGGGTACCAATTTTTCAGAGTTCTTGTAAAATCAAGGTAGAAGCGCCAACAGTCGCTCCTTCCACACTCAGAGAGTCATGAAGACCCTATTTAAAGAAATATAAATCTATATTAACAATCTTTTATCAAAGGACTGTTATAGCACCGCTGACAACTCATCAGACTATGTATCAATTAGTAATAGCTTCTTCTACTTTTTGTGAGATTACTTCTCTTTTGTCAATTACTTGTTGGGGAAAATTAGGATTTACATCTCTCTTGAGAATATTAAACAGAGACTTAAATTCTTTTGTGGAGAGCTTAAAATAATATCTTAGCCAATTAGCATCTCCTAGAAACTTTTGAAAATAGTTTGAAATAAGTAAGCTGTCTCTCTCTCTTTTTTTTTAGACCCTTTATCTGTTTATTTTTTATTGGATATTTTATGTATTTACCTTTCAATGTTATCTCCTCTCCCATTCTCCCCCAAAACCCCTTACCCCATACCCCTTCTTCCTATTTTTATGACGGTATGCTCCAAACATCCTCCCAGTCCCATCTCCCTGCTCTTGAATTCCCCAACACTAGGGGATACAAACTTTCGTGGACCATGGCCCTCCACTTGCACTGATGTCTGACAAGGTCGCCCTCAATTACCTATACAGGTGGAGACATTAGTCCCTCCCTTTGTGCTCTCTGGCTGGCAGTTTAGACTTTGGGAGCTCCGGTTGAAACTTTTGATACTCCTTCTAGAAAGGACCAAAGCACCCACACTTTGGTCTTCCTTCTTCTTCTCGAGTTTCATGTGGTCTATACATTGTGTCTTAGGTATTGTGAGTGAAAAAGATCAATTATATATGCAGACAATTTGTATATTTTAACTGAAATTTTGCA
Source organism: Grammomys surdaster (assembly GCF_004785775.1). NCBI lineage: Eukaryota > Metazoa > Chordata > Mammalia > Rodentia > Muridae > Grammomys > Grammomys surdaster. The sequence continues at coordinate 473 of NW_021609959.1, read as the reverse complement.
CTAAGTCTTAACTGAGCTAGTATAGGAAAAATAAGTTAGACCCTATATTTGGTAGAAAACAATGAAAAAATACCTACTTGGAAATACTCAGGCAGCATCCCAGGTAAAAATCAATCACCCGTGATGTCTGCTGTTAGAAGTTCTAATCCAGATGCTGGCCTCCAAACTTATACTACTCAGACCTTTGAAGGGCCTCTGACAAGAACATCAAACAGCTAGAGATTGACATCACTAATCTGAAGAAATCCCTCGTTTCACTGTCTGAAGAGACCTCCTAAAATCACAAAGATCCTTATTGAACTTGATTTACTCTATTACAATAGAAAAGGCTGCGTACAGCTCTTGACTGTGTATAGCCCTTAAAGAAGAAGGTTGCCTTTACATAGACAAGACAAGGAAGGTTAAGACAAGGAAGGTTAAAGAGAGCATGAAATAGGTCAGTGAAGGCCCTGAGAAAAATCAGAGAGAGAAAG
>NW_021609958.1:0-1098 GCF_004785775.1 Grammomys surdaster | reverse complement strand
GACTGGTTAACTATAAGCTTTAAGAGTTTTGATTTACTGGGTTACTGGGTATTGTGATATCTAACCCAGAGGTTGACGGCAGGCGGAGGCAGCGACCACATCAGTGTCTTGGGGCCCTGGCCATTAGGACTGAGATGGCCCGTGCTGAACATAGAGCAGACACTTGGATGGCGGTAGAGCCGGGAGCCAGCCGGATGTTACTTTTCTAATACCTCCCACTACACACAGACTCTAAGTGGTGACCCTTTCTCCAAGCCCCAGCTCTCCAGGAGTTTGAATGGCATCACCCCCTTCCCTTGGATCTAACGTCTTCATGGGATAACAGCTTCCAGATCTTGTACAACCCGCATCACTGTTACATGTGAGTGTCCTTCATTCTAAAACATAAACGGCATGTTTTCTCAAATATTCTTCCATTCTGTCTAAAGGAACTGAGCCGGTTTTTTAAAAGGCCAGTGGAGAGAGTGAGTGTGCCGCAAGCTTCCCAGACCACCAGCCGAGATGGAAGTGAGGCGCTGGAGAGCAAGGTTGTCTGGCACCTGCTTTAATACATCCCTTGGGTATAGGCTTCTCATCCTCTATTTCTGAACTTACTCAGCGAGATACAAGCATCTAAAAGAGATTACACAGTAAAAATTAAATGTTTATCTGCCCCACTGAAGTTATCACAGAGGGCTGAAGTGCCATTATACATATGCTTTCAGACATATATGCAATCAAACGCTGCTTCTCTCCGTCCAGACAAGCAAGACTACCCACCAGCCAGCACAGGACCTGATCCACTCATGCCTCAGCCCCAGGTCTCATAGCAGTGATTATTCAAAATCTTTACCACCAGAATATATCCCTATTTGCTCTTAGACCTGTTCCCATTCTGGCCCGGTACTATATAGTGCCACAGACAACTCATGTCCTTTCCTTTGCTTGCTAACAGGTTCAACTGATAACCTCATTAGAGAATGCTCATAGAGTGAGTAACCAGGGACCCAAGACATTGGTGTGGTCACTGCCTCCACCTGCCGTCAACCTCTGGGTTAGATATCACAATACTCAGTAACCCAGTAAATCAAAACTCTTAAAGCTTATAGTTAACCAGTC
>NW_021609957.1:0-1489 GCF_004785775.1 Grammomys surdaster | reverse complement strand
AATTAAAGACTTTTTAGAATTCAATGAAAATGAGTACACATCATACCAAAACTTGTGGGACTCCATGAAGGCAGTGCTAAGAGGAAAACTCATAGCTCTAAGTGCCTACAAAAAGAAACTGGAAAGAGCACACACTAACAAGTTGACTGCACAACTAAAAGCTCTAGAACAAAAAGAAGCAAATACACCCAGGAGGAGTAGAAGGCAGGAAATAATCAAACTCAGGGCTGAAATCAACCAAATAGAAACAGAAAGAACAATACAAAATATCAATAAAACCAGGAGTTGGTTCTTTGAGAAAATCAATAAGATAGATAAACCGTTAGCCAGATTAACCAGAGGGCACAGACAGTATTCAAATTAATAAAATCAGAACTGAAAAGGGAGACATAACAACAGAAACTGAAGAAATTAAAAAAATCATCAGATCCTACTACAAAGGCCTATACTCAACAAAACTGGAAAACCTGGAAGAAATGGACAATTTCCTAGACAAATACCAGGTCCCAAAGTTAAACCAGGAGCAGATAAACCATCTAAATAGTCCCATAACCCCTAGGGAAATAGCAGCAGTCATTAAAAGTCTCCCCACTAAAAAAAGCCCAGGACCAGATGGTTTTAGTACTGAATTTTATCAGACCTTCAAGTAAGACCTAATACCAATTCTCTTCAAACTATTCCACAAAATAGAAACAGAAGGAACACTACCCAATTCATTCTATGAAGCTACAATTACACTCATACCCAAACCCCACAAAGACCCGACAAAGAAAGAGAACTTCAGACCAATCTCCCTTATGAACATCGATGCAAAAATACTCAATAAAATTCTAGCAAACCGAATCCAGGAACACATCAAAACAATCATCCATCATGATCAAGTAGGTTTTATCCCAGGAATGCAGGGATGGTTCAATATTCGGAAATCCATCAATGTAATCCACTATATAAACAAACTTAAAGAAAAAAACCACATGATCATCTCACTAGATGCTGAGAAAGCATTTGACAAAATTCAACATCCCTTCATGATAAAAGTCTTGGAAAGATCAGGAATTCAAGGCCCCTACCTAAACATAGTAAAAGCAATTTACAGCAAACCAGTAGCCAACATCAAGCTAAATGGAGAGAAACTTGAAGCAATCCCACTAAGATCAGGGACTAGACAAGGTTGCCCACTCTCCCCCTACCTATTCAATATAGTACTGGAAGTCTTAGCCAGAGCAATTAGACAGCAAAAAGAAGTCAAAGGGATACAAATAGGAAAGGAAGAAGTCAAAATATCGCTATTTGCAGATGATATGATAGTATACTTAAGTGACCCCCAAACTTCCACCAGAGAACTCCTAAACCTGATAAACAACTTCAGCAAAGTGGCTGGTTATAAAATCAACTCAAACAAATCAGTAGCCTTCCTCTACATGAAAGATAAACAGACTGAAAAAGAAATTAGGGAAATGACACCCTTCACAATAGTTGCAAATAATAT
>NW_021609956.1:0-2446 GCF_004785775.1 Grammomys surdaster | reverse complement strand
AAGGCTGCCCACTCTCCCCCTACCTATTCAATATAGTACTGGAAGTCCTAGCCAGAGCAATTAGACAACAAAAAGAAGTCAAAGGGATGCAAATAGGAAAGGAAGAAGTCAAAATATCGCTATTTGCAGATGATATGATAGTATAGTTAAGTGACCCCCAAACTTCCACCAGAGAACTCCTAAACCTGAGAAACAACTTCAGCAAAGTGTCTGGTTATAAAATCAACTCAAACAAATCAGTAGCCTTCCTCTACATGAAAGATAAACAGACTGAAAAAGAAATTAGGGAAATGACACCTTTCACAATAGTTGCAAATAATATAAAATACCTTGGTGTGAATCTAACCAAGCAAGTGAAAGACCTGTACGACAAGAACTTCAAGTCTCTGAAGAAAGAAATTGAAGAAGATCTCAGAAGATGGAAAGATCTCCCATGCTCATGGAGTGACAGGATTAATATAATAAAAATGGCCATCTTGCCAAAAGCAATCTACAGATTCAATGCAATCCCCATTATAATCCCAACTCAATTCTTCACAGAGTTAGAAAAGGAAATTCTCAAATTCATATGGAATAACAAAAAACCCAGGATAGCAAAAACTATTCTCAACAATAAAAGAACTTCTGCAGGAATCACCATCCCTGACCTCAAGCTGTACTACAGAGCAATAGTGATAAAACTACCTGGTATTGGTACAGAGACAGGCAGGAAGATCAATGGAATAGAATCGAAGACCCAGAAATGAACCCACACTCCTATGGTCACTTGATCTTTTACAAAGGAACTGAAACTGTACAGTGGAAAAAGGACAGCATTTTCAACAAATGGTGCTGGTTCAACTGGAGGACAACATGTAGAAGAATGAAAATTGATCCATTCTTATCCCCTTGTACAAAGCACAAGTCTAAGTGGATAAAGGACCTCCACATAAAACCAGATACACTGAAACTAATAGAAGAGAAGGTGAGGAAGAACCTCGAGTACTTGGGTACAGGGGAAAAGTTCCTGAACAGAACACCAATGGCATATGCTCTAAGATCAAGAATTGACAAATGGGACTTCATAAAATTGCAAAGTTTCTGTAAGGCAAAGGACACTGTCAATAGGACAAAATGACAACCAACAAGTTGGGAAAAGATCTTTACCAATCCTACATCTGATAGAGGGCTAATATCCAATATATACAAAGAACTCAAGAAAGTAGACTCCAGACAACCAAATTACCCTATTAAAAAATGGGGTATAGAGCTTAACAAAGAATTTTCAATGGAAGAAACTTGAATGGCCGAGAAGCACCTAAAGAAATGTTCAGTGTCCTTAGTCATCAGGGAAATACAAATCAAAACAACTCTGAGATTCCATCTCACACCAGTCAGAATGGCTAAGACTAAGAACTCAGGTGATAGTAGATGCTGGCGAGGGTGTGGAGAAAGAGGAACACTCCTCCATTGTTGGTGGGACTGCAAGATGGTGCAACCACTTTGGAAATCAATGTGGCTGTTCCTCAGAAAATTGGACATAGCATTACCTGAGGATCCAGCTATACCACTCCTAGGCATATACCCAGAAGATGCTCGAACATATAACAAGGACATATGCTCAACTATGTTCATAGCAGCCTTATTTATAATAGCCAGGAGCTGGAAAGAACCCAGATGTCCTTCAACTGAGGAATGGATTCAAAAAATGTGGTATATTTACACAATGGAGTATTACTCAGCTATTAAAAACAATGAATTCGAGAGGTTCCTAGGTAAATGGATAGAACTAGAAATTATTATCCTGAGTGAAGTAAGCCAATCACAAAAGAACACACATGGTATTCACTCACCGATTATTGGATATTAGCCCAGAACCTTTAAATGCCCAAGACGCAACTCACAGGCCACAAGAAGCTCATAAAAAAGGAAGACCAAGTGGGGTTGATTCAGTTCTTCTTAGAAGGAACAACAAAATACTCAAGGGAGCAAATATGGAGACAAGGTGAGGGACAGAAACTGAAGGAGGGGCCATTTGAAGACCTTTCCACCTGAGTATCCATCCCATGTGCAGTCACCAAAGGTAGATGCTGATGTGGAAGTCAGGAAGTGCATGGCGATAAGGGCCTGATATGGATGTCTCCTCAGAGGCCTTCAAGAGTCTGACATATTCAGAGGCAGATGCTCACAACTAGCCATTGAGCTGATAATGAGGTTCTCAATGGAGGAGTTAGAGTGAGGACTGAAGGAGCTGAAAGGGTTTGTGGCACCATGAGGAGAGCAACAATACCAACCAACCACAGCTTCCAGGGTCCTAACCACCAGCCTGGGAGCACTTATGGAGGGATCCAGGGCTTCAGCTGAATATGTAAGATTGGAGGGCCCTGCCAGGCACAGGTGGAAGAAGAGATCCTTGACCTCATGAAGGTTGGACGTCCCAGGGGGTGGGAATTTTGAGGGTGGGGAA
>NW_021609955.1:0-2208 GCF_004785775.1 Grammomys surdaster | reverse complement strand
CCTTTCCCTTCTCGACTCTTTTTCCACATGTTTCTGGCCTCCTGCCTTCTCTCTCTCTCTCTCTCTCTCTCTCTCTCTCTCTCTGTTTCTACTCCCTTCTCATCCTCAAGTAACTGTCCCCTCCCATGCTCTAAATGAACTCTATTCTATACTAAAACTATGCTAAACTATATATGTACTGTATAACACACTATATAATAAACTATTCTATATTGTGACTGGCACCTCAGTGGGAAGGGATGCCTCAGCATGGGCCTGCCAGGGCACCCCTCCCACCCTCACCATTCCAGGTTCTAATAAACATATCCTGGCTCTCTTTTCATAAAACACAACAGTCATTAAAGTGATTTTTTGATGAGCTTGAAAAATGTTACACATTCTAATTTCAAATATGTTGTATTAGTCAGGGTCATGTAGAGAGTGTAAAAAATGGATTGTTCTATATAAATAAAAACTAGATATATGATAGTAACATACAGGTTTATGTCCCACTAACATAACAATAGCTTAAACAATGGTTTAAGCTAACATAAACCTTAGTCCACAAGGTTTGAATTCTCAGGTGTCCTTCAGTATATGCTGGAATTCTGAAGAAGTAATATCTACTCCCAGTGATGAAATGGGCTTGCTAGGAAGATGAGATCAAGCAGGAAAAGATCAGAGCTTCCATCTTCCATGTGCTTATATAGACCTAGAGCAGAAGGTGTGGCTCAGTTGCATGTGTATTTTCTAGTCTCAAGATCTGGATTAAAGGTGTGTTTTTCTGCTTCAAAACTCAGATTAAAGGTGTGTGCTTTTCTACCTGAAAAATCTGCATTTGAATTGGATCTATTTACTTCAACTTAAGCAAAAAATAAATAAATAAATAAATAAATAAATAAAAGTTATGCTTCCAATTTTGAATGTTACTTAATTAACAGAGATGGTCCAGATGGGAATAGGAATAGCCATCACCAGTGTAATTTGCTTAATGTGGTCAATCTTACAGAAATGTGGAGATCATGTCAATCTCTGCACAGCTATTATTAACTTTTATATTTGTCTTCCACTAATTTCTGCCACAAACATGGTCAGGGAAGGGGTGTTTTCCTTAACATGTTGGAAGTCTTAGTGTTCACAAAAAGGAGGGCAAGTGGAAGCTCTCCTATATGGTGGTCAGGAAGCAGAATCCCAAACCTCTGAAGGTGGTTTTCTTCTTTCCTGTGTGTTATTCCACTTAGACCCAGAGACATTGTGATGACTACCCCCAATTTGATTGGTGGTCTTGTACTTCCCCCTCAGGAAATCCTCCTTGGAAATCCTTTTTCAGAGTCACTTAAGGATATGGTTTAGGAGTATTATAAATGCTTCCCAATTCAGTTACTTTAATTGGAAGGATTCAGCTTCTCAATACTTCATAGTCTGCATCCACTACAGGTGAATTTTGTCTTCTTCAGACTTAGAACTGCTATTCTTGCTCTGCTGGTCCAGAAAATGGAGAGAGTATTGGGTTTTCTAAGGGCTGCAGCATATATTCAATACATATCAAAGATTAGTGTCTGTTATTACTGCTCTCGTGTAAAATTCTTCCTACATCTCTCATCTCTCCAGTTTGTCATGTCTTAGAGAAACCCCAATGCCTAGAGGACACAGAAGTAATTACAATGATTCAATCAGTTCAGTAGTTCAGAGCTCTCCTGTATGTCTAACTCCAATTTTGCTTACCACTAAATATTGGATAGTATTGATTTTGATTTTTTATTCTTCTGTTAGACTTATTGCAAACTATGAGCATCAGTGACTCTGTATCTGGTCGTTTTTGAGGCCTCAATTGGAGTATTCCCTGTTTCAAATCTGACATTTGAAGTGCTTGTTGATGATCACTATGCAACCTCTCCCACTTTGTTGAAAAATTGCTCTAAATTGTTCTTTTCTTAGCTCTCAGGAGCAGGTTTCTGTAGGGTGGAAGTCACCTCTAACATGAGAACTGAGACTCCCTGGGCTGGAATCATAGACTTTGCTCAAGATAGCTCTGTCACGGAGTGGGACAAGTGTAAGGATTTTAGTGAGGTAAAGGAGAGGAGTGATTTTATGGAGGACTTGCCATAACCAAAAAATTATATAACACAAAGGAGGAACACAGGTGGTAAGCCTGGGAAATATCCTTATATCTGAGAAAGCAACTGGTCATTACAAAGAAACAAACTGACAAATGCAGAGAGAGAGAGA
>NW_021609954.1:0-1082 GCF_004785775.1 Grammomys surdaster | reverse complement strand
TGCAGAAGATACGGTGGAAAATATTGACACAGTTGTCAAAGAAAATGAAAAAAGCAAAAAACTCCTAACTCAAAACATCCAGGAAATCCAGGACACAATGAGAAGACCAAACCTAAGGATAATAGGTATAGATGAGAATGAAGATTCCCAACTTAAAGGGCCAGTAAATATCTTCAACAAAATTATTGAGGAAAACTTCCCTAACCTAAAGAACAAGATGCCCATAAACATACAAGAAGCCTACAGAACACCAAATAGACTAGACCAGAAAAGAAATACCTCCCGTCACATAATAATCAAAACATCAGATGCACAAAACAAAGAAAAAATACTAAAAGCAGTAAGGGAAAAAGGTCAAGTAACATATAAAGGCAGACCTATAAGAATTACACCAGACTTCTCACCAGAGACTATAAAAGCCAGAAGAGCCTGGACGGACATCATACAGACCCTAAGAGAACACAATTGCCAGCCCAGATTACTATACCCAGCAAAACTCTCAATCAATATAGATGGTGAAACCAAGATATTCCATGACAAAACCAAATTTGCACAATATCTTCCCACAAACCCAGCACTTCAAAGGATAATGGATGGAAAACGCCAACACAAGGAGGGAAACTACAACCTAGAAAAAGCAAGGAAGTAATCTTCCAACAACCCCAAAAGAAGATAACTATACAAACATAACTTTACCTCTAATAACAAAAATAACAGGAAGCCACAATCATTTTTCCTTAATATCTCTTAACATCAATGGTCTCAATTCCCCAATAAAAAGACGCAGACTAGCAGACTGGATACACAAACAAGACCCAGAATTTTGCTGCATACAAGAAACACACCTCAGTGACAAAGACAGACACTACCTCAGAATAAAAGGGTGGAAAACAATTTTCCAAGCCAATGGTCCCAAGAAACAAGCTGGAGTAGCCATTCTAATATCAAATAAAATCGACTTCCATCCAAAATTAATCAAAAAAGATAAGGAAGGACACTTCATACTCATCAAAGGAAAAAGCTACCAAGGTGAACTCTCAATTCTGAACATCTATGCCCCAAATGCAAGGGCACCTACATAC
>NW_021609953.1:0-1514 GCF_004785775.1 Grammomys surdaster | reverse complement strand
TGTGTGTGTGTGTGTGTGTGTGTGTGTGTGTGTGTGTGTGTGTGTGTGTTCACATAAAAGAAAGATCTCCAGAATGAGAGTAGAGATTGTAAAACAGAGGACTGAACTACAGGAGCAAGTGACAATCTTTTCAGGGGAAAAAAAAAAACCCGCCAGGAAAAGCTCTAAGAAGGATAGCGTCTGTTGCTGTTCATTGTTTATTTTGGCATAAGGTATGTTCCAATGATCCCTGCAGTTCTCACTGGCTACTCTGCAGCACTTTCCCTGGGATCAAGAGAAGAATTCAATGGTTCTTCACTTAAAATAGCACAGTCTCCTTAGGAGGTCAGTCTGGGTCTCCCTGATTTAATAGTACCTTGCTCCGGGTAGCATGCTGGCTAGTGTGATGCAGGATATGAGAGTCTTGAGGCCCAGACAAACAGTTCTATGCTAGCTTTCTGGCTATTGTTCTTTAAGATAAACAGTAACCAGATGCACAGATGCAAACACTGTGCAGAAGACTCCGTATTTTATCATGTTTCACATTTCTGAAAACTTATATCATAATCTATGTTAGAAGGATGTAATTTTTTTCAATGAAATGGTTTTTTAAATGGGCAAAACAGAAAGTGGGCTCAGACAGCTCTATAGAACAAACATGTTTGGGCTTTATAAGTTATATATTATTTATAAGATAATTATTCAATATATTAAAGATCAGGCCATTAGTTTCATGATATAGAACATTCTTTCCTCTTATTTGCCAGCCGGAGCTCTTTCTGAGATGGAAGTTGGCCAAATGGAGCAACAGGAATCTTCCTTGAGACTTCTATTAGTTTTCCTTCTCTCAGGTCTTTCCTTCTTCTCCACTGTTCCCATCTCCATCGCCACCATTAATGAGCTTTTCCTAGGCATCTCTACATGATATTAATATTCTATATGAGCCTCCAAAAAGGTAGAATGAATGTGGACCCAGAGAAAAGAATACCCTCTCACATACTGGAAAGTGATGGCCATTTGTGGGGTGTGTAGACTGCTGTATAACATTTACGTCACCAGAAACATCAAAAGAAAGCCTGTTACTGAGGTAATGGCCCACCTCTGAGAGGCTTAGGCATTTATGTCTTGTGGTCCCAGTGTGTCTGCCCTGCCTGGATATTGCCAGACTCTGGATGTGCTTCTAGTGCATCTTCTAAAGTTTCATTTGCTTCAAACTTAGTCTCAGAGTCATGGTATTGGGAGGTGGTGGAATCCTTCATAGGTGGAGACTTTTAAAGAACCCATAAGTCAACTGTTGGTATGTGCTATCCTTGAAATAAACTAAGATAGTTTTTTGTTTGTTTGTTTGTTTGTTTGTTTTTATTGTCTTTTAATATTCACAGTGCTTGGTATGAAAGCCTGAGCATGGCACAACCAGGCCCCTTTCTTCATTTATGCCAGTGTAGCTGAATCTATCTACAGTGAGATCATGCAGCGAAGGCTCAGGTCCAGAGCTGTTTGTTCAGACTTTCAACCCACAAAACTAGGTTAGATTA
>NW_021609952.1:0-1442 GCF_004785775.1 Grammomys surdaster | reverse complement strand
CGTAGAGCTCACTCAGTTACATGTGTTATCACAGAGCTCGCGTAGAGGTCACTCAGTACGTGTGTTACCACAGAGCTCCCATACAGCTGACTAAGTTACATGAGTTATCACAGAGGTCCCGTAGAGCTCACTCAGTTACGTGTGTTATCACAGAGCTCCCGTAGAGCTCACTCAGCACGTGTGTTATCACAGAGCTCCCGTAGAGCTCACTCTGTTACGTGTGTTATCACAGATATCCCGTAGAGCTCACTCAGTTACATGTGTTATCACTTAGCTCCCGTAGAGCTCACTCAGTTACATGAGTTATAACAGAGATCCTGTAGAGCTCACTCAGTACATGTGTTATCACAGAGCTCCCGTAGAGCTCACTCAATTACATGTGTTATCACAGAGCTCCCGTATAGCTCACTCAGTTACATGTGTTATCACAGAGATCCTGTAGAGCTCAATCAGTTACATGTGTTATCACAGAGGTCCCGTAGAACTCAGTCAGTACGTGTGTTATCACAGAGCTCCCGTAGAGCTCACTCAGTTACATGTGTTATCACAGAGCTCCCGTAGAGCTCACTAAGTTACATGTGTTATCTAGAGATCCTGTAGAGCTCACTCAGTTACATGTGTTATCACAGAGATCACGTACAGCTCACTCTGTTACGTGTGTTATCACAGAGCTCCTGTAGAGCTCACTCAGTTGCGTGTGTTATCACAGAGCTCCCGTAGAGCTCACTAAGTTACATGTGTTATCACAGAGATCCTGTAGAGCTCACTCAGTTACATGTGTTATCATAGAGATCCCGTAGAGATCACTCAGTTAAATGTGTTATCACAGAGCTCCCGTGGAGTTCACTCAGTTATATGTGTTATTACAGCGATCCGTAGAGCTCACTCAGTACATGTGTTATCACAGAGCTCCCATAGAGCTCACTCTGTTACGTGTGTTATCACAGAGGTCCCATAGAGCTCACTCAGTTACATGTGTTATCACAGAGCTCCCGTAGAGCTCACTCAGTACGTGTGTTATCACAGAGCTCCCGTAGAGCTGACTAAGTTACATGACTTATCACAGAGGTCCCATAGAGCTCACTCAGTTACGTGTGTTATCACAGAGCTCCCGTAGAGCTCACTCAGTAGGTGTGTTATCACAGAGCTCCCGTAGAGCTCACTCTGTTACGTGTGTTATCACAGAGCTCCCGTAGAGCTCACTCAGTTACATGTGTTATCACAGAGATCCGGTAGATCTCACTCAGTTACGTGTGTTATCACATTTATCCCGTAGAGCTCACTCAGTTACATGTGTTATCACTTAGCTCCCGTAGAGCTCACTCAGTTACATGAGTTATAACAGAGATCCTGTAGAGCTCACTCAGTACATGTGTTATCACAGAGCTCCCGTATAGCTCACTCAGTTACATGTGTTATCACAGAGATCCTGTAGAGCTCAA
>NW_021609951.1:0-1226 GCF_004785775.1 Grammomys surdaster | reverse complement strand
TCAATCTGCAATTCAAATAAGAATGTTAAGAGATTCCCAAACCTGAAGGAATTGATGCATAGGCCGGTGAGGTGCCTTAGCATGGGCAGAAGCTTGCCACCAGTCCTGGGGACATGAGTTCAATCTTTGGGACACACCTACTGGAAGGAGAGAACCAACTCCCAAAAACTGTCGTCCAACATAAGCACATACATAAACACCATAGCACTTGTGAATACACATCCAATTATGTATATAATAAATAAATCACAGAATGAAGGACAAATTGTTGTTCACCATCGACAGATTTGTAGCTTTTAAGATTGCCAGAGCCCTTCTTCCAAAACTGTAAAACCAAACTAGAATAAGTCTGAACTGTGTTTGTGTACACATTTATAATGCAAGACCTTTAGCATCCCTAATTTTTCATATGAGGAGACTGATACCCATCTCACAGGGCTGCCCTGAGGGAACAGGTATTGTTTAGAAAGAATTCTATATAGGCTTGACATGGAGACACATGCCTATATTTCCAGAACTTGGCAGACTGAGGCAGGAAGACAGTGAGTTCCAAATACCCTGGGCTACAGAGAGAGACCTTTGTGTCTCTCCTCTTTCTCTGTCTTCTCTGTCTCTCATCCCCCTCTCTCTTATTCTCTGCTCCCTGTTCTTCTATACCTTCAGATTAATGAGCTTGAACAAGTAAGTTCAGAAGCACAATAGTTCAGACAACTGAGAATGGCCAGGTGTACATGATGTTACCCACTGGGTTCTCAGAGAAAGAAGGAGCACTTGCTAGTTTGTAACCTCAGGTATGGAGCACCACAGAGCAATGGGAGCCTGAAAGGCCATGCATAGGCACCACTGGCTGCCCTGTACCCCAGTGATTCTTTATCTGCACCTGACTTCCTGGGGCCTCCAGGTTCAGGAGGGATTTTCCAGCAACCTCTGGGCCTTCCAGGTAGTAGGAAAATTGTGCCTGTGTGAGTGTATTAAGAAAAGCACCCTATCCTGCTGGGCATCTCTTTTCCAGAATTTAGTGAACATGACCTTGGGAATTTATGGAGTAACTCTTTGAGATAGTTCTCCTAGAAGGGGTTCTGTGACCTAGATTTTTCTAGAACAATTTAATGACTTATCTCAGTCTTAACACAATATCTCCATGTCTGGACCTGGTGATTTGGGTACCTTTTATGGATCTAACACACACACACCCTTTCCTTCTCCCTCCCCCTCCCCCTCTCCCT
>NW_021609950.1:0-1371 GCF_004785775.1 Grammomys surdaster | reverse complement strand
TCAACTCTGAAGGGCCTGTAGAACCCAGGGCCATTAGAATCTCGCCAATGCTAGACTGTTGCTAGGGCGGTTGCCGTGGAGACTTCTGAGAGGACCAACTTTCAGAGTCCTAGTGACTGAATAAACTTGGTGCCTGCGTCACCAGGGGGTGCGTCACTCGACTGATGACTATTGATACTTCAGCTTTATTTATTTCTTGTTATCCATGGACAAATACTGATGACTATTGATTATTCATGTTCATTTATTTCTGATTTACTATTATCCACAAATGGTGAATAGTGATTATTCAGGTTCATTATTTCTGACTATTATCTATGACTGATGAATATTGATATTTCACCTTTATTGTTTGCTGATTTACTATGAACTATGACTGATGAATATCGATTATTAATGTTCATTTATTTCTGATTTACCATTATCTATGAATGGTGAATATTGATAATTCATGTTCATTATTTCTGACTTACTATTATCTTTGACTGATGACTATTGATACTTCAGTTTTATTTATTTCTGATTTCCCAGGAACTATGACTGATGACTATTGATTATTCATGTTCAATAATTTTTGTTTAACTATTATTGACAAATGGCGAATACTGTTTATTCCTGTTCATTTAATTCTGATTTACTATTATCTATGACTGATGACTATTGATTTTTCAGCTTTACATATTTCTGATTTACTATTAAGTATGACTAATGACTATTGATTATTCATGTTCATTTATTTCTGACTTCCTATTATCTATGAATGATGACTATTGATATTTCAGCTTCATTTTTTTCTGCTTTACTATTAAGTATGACTGATGACTATTGATTATTCATGTTCATTTATATATGATTTACTATTATCCACGAAAAGTGATTGTTGAATATTCATGTTCATTGTTTTCTACTTACTATTAATTATGACTGATGACTTTTGATACTTCAGCTTCATTTATTTCTGATTTCCTATGAACTATGACTGATGATTATCGATTATTCATGTTCATTTTTTTCATCTTTACCATTATTCACGAATGGTGAATATTGATTATTAATGTTCATTTATTCTGATTTACTATTATCCAAGAATGCTGAGCATTGATTATTCCTGTTCATTTATTTTTGACTTAGTATTATCTATGACTGATGACTATGGATAATTCAGCTTTATTTTTTTCCGGTTTACAATTAACTATGACTGATGACTATTGATTATTCATTTTCATTTATATCTGATTTACTATTATTCACGATGGTGAATATTGATTATTCCTGTTCATTTATTTTTGACTTACTCTTATCTATGACTGATGACGATTGATATTTCAGCTTTATTTATTTCTGACTTCCTATTAATTTTGACTGATGACT
>NW_021609949.1:0-7320 GCF_004785775.1 Grammomys surdaster | reverse complement strand
TGTTGTTACAGATAGTTTCATCAGTTAATTATAAAAACAACAAAACCAGACCAAAATAAAATTACTAGAAATCATAAATATCATTTTCCTCAGTCTTCTCTTGGAATTTTATAGTCCTAAACCTGCCTCTATGTTTTTGGAGCTTGATAACAAAAATATGTCTTGTTTTGCAGCATTGTTCACACAGGTTTTCTTTCACTCCATTATGTCTCCAGGCATTTTACTAAACATATAATTCTCACTATATTGCTCATAACTTAAGCAAATAACTTTGCACTTGTCCCAGTATATATCCCAGGCATAGGATAATTTATATTTCTTAATGAAAAAATTCTTAACTGGTTGTCCATACTGTTAATTACCTAATTTGGTAACAACCTAATTCCTCATCACTGCTTGTCAATGAAACTGAATTCATAGTCTGCATCCTATTAAGTCTTTAGTCCAAATATTTCCTATTTTTCTGTGTTTAATATTGGATATATTTTTCTCTGGGAAATGCTTTTATTGTAGAGATTCTAAATTTTAAGAGATATTACTTATTTCATGCATCTCAAATTGGTTTGTATTTATATTCCATATGCCTTAATAGACCCAAAATAACAGAGAAATATCACCAATAATTTTGTCTTAAAAATTATTTTTGACCTTTTAAAGAAAATAATTATTTTTTATTATAATACATTTTGAATTCATTGGAGTTTAGAAGATAGGAATTAAGTATGGTGTATAAGATCAAATTAGTGTAGTTTTTACTGTACTTAAACTAACTATGGCTTGTTATCATTCCTTAGAAGAAATTAATTCTTTCTATGGTTTTAGTAAATACCTCAGTAGTCAGATGGAGTTTGTTGAGTCATACTATCAATATTTTCTAAGGTGTTTGTTTATTAGTTTTGTTATTTTCAATTCTGTCTTTTAGTGAATAAAAATACCGTCTGTTTCTCTAAAACCACATAAATGTACAACCTCCAAACACACCCTAACATGTAAGTAAAAATTATAAACAATCTTAATTAAATGTGTAATTATATAAAAAAATGTAAAAAGCAATGATGATAAAAATGGATTCTTTAGTCACTAAGCACTGAAAGTATTTAATTATATGTTTCTAAATGTTTAGTGTCTAAGACTATGAATATTTATAAAGTAAAATATAAATCAATAATCAAGAATTAAATCTGGCTCCTAAAACCATAGAATGTCAAGCACTATACTTTCGAAACATTAAAAAGCCAGGGTAAAGAGACATTTATATTAAATTCTCAGTATTTATGTTACGATTTTTGATAGAAGAACTCCTGAGTTCTTCAAATAGGCATAAGTCATCAAATATTGTAGAGTTTAGTTTCTGTTCTGTATAAAATTTCTTTTGGTTGTTAGGCTTAATATTTAATGTCATTTTATTTATTTCCTTATTGATTTAATTTTCTTTAATTACAAAATGCTTTGATTTGAAACCTGATTTCTAAGGATATAACTAATGCTAATTAAATTCTACTATAGCTTCAAAATAGATAAGTAAAGTTATGGCATCACTGATTTTGTGTTAATGTGATTATGTGATAAATCTAAAAGAATGACCTCCAAGAGACCTAAAGGAGAATTCTATCATTTTTTTAAATATAAGATGATTGAATGTATCCCTTGTCAAATTTATGTGTGTATAAAGTGCACTGTGTTTATTTGTAACTGCAACACTCTTTTATCTCCTCATTTTCCCTGTTGACCCCATCTCCTCAATATGTCTGCTCGCTACATTCATTTTTCTTTCTTTTCTGATTTTTCTTTCTTACTCTCGTTTTATCTTTCTTTCCTTCTTTTTTTTTTTTTGAGTCTTACTGAGTTTAAAATCTATCATTTTTGTGACTATGTCTTTGGGATCACCTCATGGAGATTGATGAGCATCTTAGTGGACAAACAATAGAATGCGATACCTGCATTTTACCCAGTAATTCATGTATCCAAACAGTCAAGAAGAGATGGCTAGGGACCTTTAACATTACAGAATCCATGACACATTCTGGTAACAGCATAACAGATCCAGGCATGACTTTAAAGCTGTTGTGGGTGCTTCTGATGTGCCTTACAAAGAGTCAGTGGAATCTTTTACCAATATATGGGTTCAAGCATTTAGAATTTTCCTTGGAATAAATTCAGTTAGAAACAGGCACAAATACAAATTTAGAAAAAAAACAAAGAAAGCAAAGAAAGAAGCTACCGATAGATATATTTTTCTATAAATAACTAAAAATCCTCTCAACTATTCATAAAAAGGCAAGATGGCTTAGTAGTATAGTATATATTATTAAAAGTAAACTTAGTAGGAAAAGGGGGGATTTCTCATATTATCATTAAAATGGAACCAAGTACAATTTTATGAACTAAAACTATACTAGCAACACATTAAATATATAACACATACTTTAAGTATAGAAGTACACATAGATAAATGCTATATATGATATAATCATAATATATTTAAGGATGAAAGATATGTAGAAATTTAAAGTACAATGTAAGTCATAGAAACTGAATGATAGTTTGAGGCCAGCCTGGTCTACAGAGTGAATTCCAGGACAGCCAGGACTACACAGAGAAACCATTTCTCAAAAACCAAAAAAACAAAAACAACAAAAAAGAAATAGAATGAAAATAAGTAGAGGAATCTAATCTAAGAGACAATGTTGAAAGAGGAAGCGACTTACAATGCCATGGATAAATAAGAAAGTCATTTTAAACTCAGTAATTAAAATAAGAAGTAAAAGCTATTTTTTACATCATTGCAATAAGCTATAGTATATAGAGAGAATTAACAAACATATAAAGAAGAAAAATTGTATCCAGAATGATGATTTTAAACTGAAAGTCTTCAAACATCAACATTACCATCAGAAAGACAGTTTGATATGGTTTCTAAATGACTAATGTAAAAGAAGGAAGTAATAGAATAATAATCATGTTACCTATCTTTCTGGACAGGACACAAATACAGCATTGCTAGCAGTGACTAATGGAACTAACAAAATAACAAAAATATTTTAATTTTAAAAATAAGACATAATCTCAGAAGGAAGTTCTAGCTTCAAGAATTTATCAAACCACAATTATCAAAATTATGAATGTGCATAATTAAGTTTTACATAATAAAATGAACCTCAGGAACTGAATGTAAAAAGTAGCAAAGGTTTCAAAAAGTGATGACATAAACGTGTGATTCAATTTAGAAGGCTTAGGTTTCTAATATAATTATTTGTTTCTCTTTTTTGCCTTTGTATTTCTGAGTACTGAACACAGAGTATCACACAGACTTTGCTAGTTTTCACTCACTGAGCTGTGTTTGTAGATCTTAAGAGAGAGAGTACTTATTCTTTCCGTTGAAATCTCTTCTGCTTATTACATAATTTAAGGGATGAACTACTTAAAATTTTGTTTAAGTTGAAGTTAAGTAAAGTTGAAGCAATGGAGAAATAGCTTAACGGTTATGAATGCTTTTGCAGGGAATACAAGTAGGCCCCCAGCATCACATCCAGCAGTTCACAAATGTCTGTAGCTCTTGTTTCAAGGAAACCCAACACCCTTTTCTGGCTTATAGAATATCTTTGCAGACATGTGGTTCCCATAAGAAGAGAAAGGTAGAAATGATTATAAATAAATGATATATTACAGTTCATTCAAGTATTAAACACAATTTCTTCAAAATTATTCAAATAAGGATGAATTTAAACTTTGTACCTAAGGGCATATAGAGCAGTAACATCCCACCGTATGAGTGGGATGTTAAAAGAGTGATGTTATGAGTTACTTAGTTACTACTTTCATAATCTGAGACAGAGAGAAGTCAAAGGAAATTACTTACAAAGAAAGTATGTGCCACAAAATGATAAACACACAGAAAGAAGAAGCTGCAAGTAAAATCGATTTATCTCAATTCCTAGACTGTAAATCATTTATGAATTTTTAGTTTCCAAAGAATTTTACTTGGAAGCTTGAAATAATGTCTCAATAATATTTTAATAAGCAAAGTTCATAGACTTTTCATTTCTTAAGTGTGCTGTCTCATGACAACATCAAGCTTTGTCAATGTGAGTTTTTTCAACTTAACAGCCATGATACATCAAAAAAGCATTCATTTACGATGGAGAAAAAAAAAACTTGAGATTGGTGATGCTCGGTACAATAAAAGATTTATAAAATGATTGATAAACAAGATCAAAACATAAAACTACATATAATTTGTAAATATTAAGTGTCTCATGGAATATCAATAAATATTTTATGTGTGTGTCTTCTACTTTAACTTAAAAAAAAAGAAAAACGATTAAACAATTTTTGCTGCCTAGTTTTATGTCAACTTGACACAAACTTGAGTTATCTGAAAGGAGGGAAGCACAATGCCTCAATAAGATCTGGAGATAGTGCGCTTTCTCAAGTAGGGAATGATTGTGAAGGGTCCAGCCCATTTTGGGTTGTGCCACACCTGAGCTGGTGGTCCTAGGATTTATAAAAAGGTGGCTGAGCAAAGTAGGAAGAGCAATCGGCAGCACTGGTCTCTGCATCATCTCCTGCCTCCAGGTTATCCTATTCGAATTCGTTCCCTAACTTCCTTCAGTGACAGACTGTGGATATGGAAACAAAAGCCAAACCAACCCTTTCTTCCTCAACTTGCTTTGATCATGGTGTTTTGTCACAGCAATAGTACTCCAGACTAAGTACCCTTTTATATATTTGTTTCATTCTGCCTAAAACAATCAGTTTGTAGTTTCACATTTTGTTTGTATTTTTATCTGTATCAAATCATATGATCGTTAATATTTCTGATGATCATTCTAAAACTGGTATCTTAATCTTAAATGTAGGAGTCTGGCCAAAGTAAGTCGTTGAATATATGTTATAACTAAGCAGCTTGGTGTTCTTGTGGGATCCCTAATGGTGAGAGCAGGGACTGTCTCTGTCCCTTTTGCCTACTTCTGGGACATTCTTCTAGATCGGCTTGCCTCACCCAGTGCTGCTGTGATGGTTATGTACTTGCTCTTATTATAGCTTGTTATGCAGTATTTGTTTGATGTCCCTGGGAGGACAGATATTGTCTGACGGAACTTGAGGGTAAGGGATGCATCCAGGAGATGGTGAGAGCCTGAAGAGAGGAGAGGAGCAACTGCAGCAGGAATTAAGTATATGAGAGAAAAATGAAAAAAAAAAATGTTACTTGTTAATTAATACATTACGTTTATTTAAATGAGGGACACCATGATTATAGTGCCCTATTACCACAAATTATGTAGTTGAATTTCTAGCTTTTTGGTAAATCGCACAGTTCAGCACATACAGAGTTCGGTGGATAAGACTTGCTCTGGAAAAACGACCTTTGTGAACATGGTATCTCCCCGCCTGGAATGTTTGAAAATTGATGCTCTTTTTAATTGCTATTCTACCAATTTCTTTTCGAAAAGGTTTTTAGAAATATAATTTATTTCTATATGTACAGATGTTTGGCCTGAATATATGTATGTGTATTCAGTCTGTCCTATGTACTTATCGAAGCCTTAAGAGTTTTTCCGACCCTGATGGCTGGAGTTGCAGAAGGCTGTGTGATGCTGTGTCAACAGGGTCCTATGAAAGAGCTACCACTGCTCATAAACACTGAACCATCTTGTCACGCCTTTGTCAATTTCCTGATCTTATTTTTTTCATAAAAATCAGGAAATTGATGCAATTTGTGCTAATATGACATTATAAACATGAGAAAGTCTTAGACTTTACACATAATATTTTAAGGTACTGTTCTTTAAGGAGTAAGGTTTAAATAAATGACTACAGTGCTTAAATGAGCATTACATTTAAGGAATAGTTATAGTCATTCCAATATTCTCAATACCAAGTTTTAAATATAGTTTAATGTTAGAATTATTATACCTTAAATTCTCTTAAAAATGGCATTAATGTGTGTGAACAAGGAAATATCAATGATTTTATAACCCATAAACAAAATAGTGCTCTCAAGCCCTGTAATTACATATCTTTAGTTAATAAATGGTAGAGTTTAGTTTTTGTTTTACTTTTATTGAAGGTCCTGTTGGCCTATTATTATTATATTAACTATTTTGCTTTTCATATTTTATATTTTGCTTCAATTCGAACACTTTGTCTAATTAATGAATTTATTTATCTTTATTCTAATAATGTAATTACTGGTTAATAAAATATTTCTATTTTGGTCACTTTAGTGTATCATGAACAGATATTGCTTGGGATATTTTAACATTAAAAATTTAATCTTTTCCTAAAGCTGAAATAGTGTCATTTTTAATTAGAGATAATAATGGGTGTTAAGTTATATATAAATCTTGGTAGAATTGCATGAAACTTATTCTTGTTGCTGGAAACCTAGCCAAAACACATGAAGAGGCACTGGACCAAGAGGAGAATCTGGAAGTACCATATTACTAAGGAAATATCGTTTCCAAATGCTTTATAAATTTATAAGTATTCATCAATACTGATCAAAATTCTGAGGAAAAAGTGAGCTTGCTCTCCTAACTGCCAATAACATGTCTATAACATGTACAAGTAAGTCCAAGAAGACATAATGGAAAAGAAGCAGAAAGAACGTAAGATTATAATGAGTGGAATGACTTCTGGGAAAATCTGTTCTGAACAGGATTGGAATATTGCTATCATGAATGCTTAACAATAATACTGCCTTCACAAGACATGCAAAGATCATACTAATTAACAAGTACATGAGGGTGGAGAAAAATGAAGAGCTACAGGCAGTCAGTGTTTGGTGAGAAAGAAAGATTTTTCTTAGAAAAAAACCTCAAATCTAAATGGTCAGCTCAAAACACATGAAAATTAGAAAATTTTTAGTTGTATAGATGCCTATATAAATATATAGATATCTATATATAATATATATGATAGGAATCACTTGGATATATGGTAAATATAATATATATATATATAGTCTTTGTGTGTGTATACATATATAAATATGAATGTTGAAAATACTAGAAGAAAAATAGAATATATAACATAGAGGGAGCTGGTGGGAGTAAAGAGGAGACTGGTTAGTGGGGAAGAGATATAAATAAATCAAAAGCAGTGTGTCATTTATGCAATGAAATCTTTAAATAAATATGTGTTAATCCTTAAAAGTGATGTGATCATTTCTGCTAATCCAAACATGAAACACCACTCATATTTGGAACAATCATAGTAAAACATTATTAAAAACAATTGAATATCATCTGCCTATGTTGCCTTCCATCATATGTAGGTTACAGAAAGTCTGCTTTGAAAATATGAGAGCAAAGACAG
>NW_021609948.1:0-1443 GCF_004785775.1 Grammomys surdaster | reverse complement strand
TTTCCTGAATCTTTATTTGAATTTTGTTTTATATATAATGTTTTTTGGACAGGGTTTCTCTGTGTAGCCCTGGCTGTCTTGGAACTCTCTTTGTAGACCAAGCTGGCCTTGAACTCAGAAATCTGCCTGCCTCTGCCTCCCAAGTGCTGGGATTAAAGGTGTCCACCACCACTGCCAAGAGTATTTTTGTTTATGAAATCTCTCTGAAATGTCAAGAGACCATTAGAATAAGGGAAATTCTGGTTAGAATCCCAACATTTGCATGGTATTTTCTTTACAGTTCTTTGATTTTTTGGAAGAGTATCCATTGCTATATTCTTTGAGATCTCTCCTTACCCCTTATCTAGCTTTAAATGGAAACTTTTGAGTTGAAAAACATTAAATGTTCAGAATAAGGAAATATATTTCTATACATATAATAATTTTAGCACTTAAATTTACCCTTCCAATTACCTCTTTAATTATAAGAGAATATAATAGCACTTAGTACATGGAATATGTAAAAGGGAGGCAAAGTCAAGACTGAGCCCAAGGAGTACCTTGACTTTAGCTGATTTTATTAGATTCACTAGGCTCCCATTTACAGAGATAGGAAGAGGGGCTACTTTGAGTGTAGAAATAGAAACCAGGACCATGGGTTTTGATGTGAGAGTAAGATAATCTTTATAAATTACATTTTATCTTATGTATTTTCATGACTAATTTTTTTTTTTTACAAGAGATGAAACACTTTCAGTCTTAGGAATTGAGAGGTCTAATTCCAAGAGGACTTACATACTGCGTGTAACGAATGGGAAGACTTATGTGATAGAATAAACTCTAGTGTGACTTTTAACTGTAGTTCATTTCCCTCTTAGGATTCTTTGTTTGATGTTTTATTGTCATTTTAGATAGGGTCTCACTAAGAAGCATGTATGGCCTGACAATTGCTTTGTAGACCAGGCTGATCTTCAACTGAGAGACATCTGCCTACATGTCTCCACTAGCAATGCTGGGATCGAAAGCAAGTACACACACCCCAGGCTTCCATCTTATTTAGACATAGGTCTCCCTATGTATTCCAGGCTAGCCAGGAAATAAAGATCCTCCTTCCTCAGCTCAGCTACCAAGTGTGAGCTGCCACCTACTCTGTCCCTTTAAGTTTTTTTTTTTTACAAAGTCTTCTCAGGTTTGGCTTACTAAGGATTGGACCTGGCATAAGGTGCCACCAACCACTCTCAGTGCCAGAGTAGATAAGATGAGTGGCCTGTTTTCCAACTCTGTTCTCAGTGTTGTTCTTCAGACCCACGTGAGAGGAAATATTAATTATAACAAGGGTTGAAGAGTGATGACTCAATCACTTAGAGCACTGGGTGTTCTTGTAGAGGACCTGGGTTTCCCAATACCTACAAGACTTCACATACTGTATTGTGGCAGTGTACACAAGTCAATGCCGCCTCTCCT
>NW_021609947.1:0-2405 GCF_004785775.1 Grammomys surdaster | reverse complement strand
TTCATATGTTATCCCCTTACCCCATCCCCCACCCACCCGGACACCCCTCATCCCCTTACCCCTCCTCCTTCTTATCCATGGATGTAACCCCCTCCTACCCTCCCCACTCCCACTTCCCCACCCTCAAAATTCCCACCCCCTGGGGCGTCCAGCCTTCATGAGGTCAAGGATCTCATCTTCCACCTGTGCCCGGCAGGGCCCTCCACTCTTACATATTCAGTTGAAGCCCTGGATCCCTCCATAAGTGCTCCCAGGCTGGTGGTTAGGACCCTGGGAGCTGTGGTTGGTTGGTATTGTTGCTCTCCTCATGGTGCCACAAACCCTTTCAGCTCCTTCAGTCCTCACTCTAACTCCTCCATTGAGAACCTCATGATCAGTTCAATGGCTAGTTGTGAGCATCTGCCTCTGAATATGTCAGACTCTTGAAGGCCTCTGAGGAGATATCCATATCAGGCCCTTATCAGCATGTACTTCCTGACTTCCACATCAGCATCTACCTTTGGTGACTGCATATGGGGTGGATACTCAGGTGGAAAGGTCTTCAAATGGCCCCTCCTTCAGTTTCTGTCCCTCACTTTGTCTCCATGTTTGCTCCCTTGAGTATTTTGTTGCTCCTTCTAAGAAGAACTGAATCACCCCCACTTGGTCTTCCTTTTTTATGAGCTTCACGTGGCCTGTGAGTTGCATCTTGGGCATTTCAAGGTTCTGGGCTAATAACCAATAATCAGTGAGTGAATACCATGTGTGTTCTTTTGTGATTGGCTTACCTCACTCAGGATGATAATTTCTAGTTCCATCCATTTACCTAGGAACCTCTCGAATTCATTTTTTTTAATAGCTGAGTAATACTCCATTGTGTAAATATACCACATTTTTTGAATCCATTCCTCAGTTGAAGGACATCTGGGTTCTTTCCAGCTCCTGGCTATTGTAAATAAGGCTGCTATGAACATAGTTGAGCATAAGTCCTTGTTATATGTTCGAGCATTTTCTGGGTATATGCCTAGGAGTGGTATAGCTGGATCCTTGGGTAATGCTATGTCCAATTTTCTGAGGAACCGCCACACTGATTTCCAAAGTGGTTGCACCATCTTGCAGTCCCACCAACAATGGAGGAGTGTTCCTCTTTCTCCACACCCTTGCCAGCATCTACTATCACCTGAGTTCTTAATTTTAGCCATTCTGACTGGTGTGAGATGGGATCTCAGAGTTGTTTTGATTTGCATTTCCCTGATGACTAAGGACATTGAACATTTCTTTAGGTGCTTCTCCGCCATTCGAGTTTCTTCCATTGAAAATTCTTTGTTAAGCTCTATACCCCATTTTTTAATAGGGTAATTTGGTTGTCTGGAGTCTAGTTTCTTGAGTTCTTTGTATATATTGGATATTAGCCCTCTATCAGATGTAGGATTGGTAAAGATCTTTTCCCAATTTGTTGGTTGTCGTTTTGTCCTATTGACAGTGTCCTTTGCCTTACAGAAACTTTGCAATTTTATGAAGTCCCATTTGTCAATTCTTGATCTTAGAGCATATGCCATAGGTGTTCTGTTTAGGAACTTTTCCCCTGTGCCCAAGTATTCGAGGGTCTTCCCCACCTTCTCTTCTATTAGTTTCAGTGTATCTGGTTTTATGTGGAGGTCCTTTATGCACTTAGACTTGAGCTTTGTACAAGGAGATAAGAATGGATCAATTTTCATTCTTCTACATGTTGTCCTCCAGTTGAACCAGCACCATTTGTTGAAAATGCTGTCCTTTTTCCACTGGACAGTTTTACCTCCTTTGTCAAAGATCAAGTGACCATAGGAGTGTGTGTTCATTTCTGGGTCTTCAATTCTATTCCATTGATCTTCCTGCCTGTCTCTGTACCAATACCAGGTAGTTTTTATCACTATTGCTCTGTAGTACAGCTTGAGGTCAGGAATGGTGATTCCTCCAGAGGTTCTTTTATTGTTGAGAATAGTTTTCGCTATCCTGGGTTTTTTGTTATTCCATATGAATTTGAGAATTTCCTTTTCTAACTCTGTGAAGAATTGAGTTGGGATTTTAATGGGGATTGCATTGAATCTGTAGATTGCTTTTGGCAAGATGGCCATTTTTATTATATTAATCCTGCCAATCCATGAGCATGGGAGATCTTTCCATCTTCTGAGATCTTCTTCAATTTCTTTCTTCAGGGACTTGAAGTTCTTGTCGTACAGGTCTTTCACTTGCTTGGTTAGATTCACACCAAGTTATTTCATATTCTTTGCAACTATTGTGAAGGGTGTCATTTCCCTAATTTCTTTTTCAGTCTGTTTATCTTTCATGTAGAGGAAGGCTACTGATTTGTTTGAGTTGATTTTATAACCGGCCATTTTGCTGAAGTTGTTTATCAGGTTTAGGAGTTCTCTGGTGGAAGTTTGGGG
>NW_021609946.1:0-4808 GCF_004785775.1 Grammomys surdaster | reverse complement strand
CTCTCTCTCTCTCTCTCTCTCTCTCTCTCTCTCTCTCTCCTTTCCTGCCTCCCTTCCTTCTTCTCTCTGTTCCTAGCCACTCTAAAGTAAGTAGCCTCCCCTACCGCACACCTCTGTTGCCATGACTCTTTTGCCTTGCCTCAGGCCCAAAGCCATGGAGCCAACTGCCCACTGCCTGAAACCACTGGACTATGAGCCAAATAAACCTTCCTTGCTGCAAGCTGATCTGCTCTGCAATTTTGTCACAACAGAAAGCGATTAGCCCAGCCACTTGGGGGATTGCAGTTTGTAGCCAGAAGCATGAGCCAGTTTGCTATCAGTGTGGGCCTGTGTTAATGATCAGCCTACAACCAGTAGAAGCTGGAGGAGGAGGAGAACACGGTCCTGGCAAGCTGACTTTCAGCTAAACAGAATATGGACAGTTTTCAATTACAGTCCTTCAGCCCTAGGCATTTAGGGGTGAGGGATGATGGATCAGAGCAACTGGGAGGGAGAGTTTGGGCTAGGGTGCCTGGGAATGGGGGCAAGGCTTGGAACTTCCTACGTGTATGCACCGAGTGTGATTTGTGAATCCCACATACATGAAAGGTCAGGATATGGCACATGTGTGTGCTGTGTGTGTTGGGGCAACAGGCAGGGTATGGGAGAGACAAGCACACACCTGTAATAACATTGGCTTCAGACGCTAAAAGAAAAGAAATCCCCCAACTGTTTTATCAGAGCCCAAGTTACCAAATTACGCTGTTGTTTTAAATTTGAGCTCCTCTGCCTGCAAATGGGGGGATCTCAGGTTCAGGAGTTTAATGCTTGGCTGGGCCAGGAGCTCGCTTCCCAACCCAACTGGGCTCCCAGACTCCCGGCCTGAGGAACAAAAGTCTTCTCTCTCAGGGCTTTGAAGTGGAAACACTAACTGCTCCCTTTAATTAGAAAGAACCCCCCTATTGTTCCTACTTTATTACTGATGGATGAAGACATAGTGGGGGAGGACGACTCAGAAGAGCACAGTTCAGTAGGGGGAGGGTAAGGCGGGATGAAGAAAACTTGAATACAGAATCTCCCAGGCCTGTTCCATGCCAGAACTCCTTGTCCACCTTCATAACAAAGGTTCTGCTGGACTCTCAGGCTTTTAACTCGGTATGACAGGGAAGGAAGACGTGGGAGCAGATACTTAATCAGTCCTGTTGATAAAGCAATAAGAATATGGTACAGCCAGTGGTGGCGCACGCCTTTAATCCCAGCACTTGGGAGGCAGAGGCAGGCGGATTTCTGAGTTCGAGGCCACCCTGGTCTACAGAGTGAGTTCTAGGACAGCCAGGGCTATACAGAGAAACCCTGTCTCGAAAAACAAAAAATCAACCAAACAAAAAAAGACTATGGAGAGATCACAGCATAAGACGACCTCCTAAGACAGTTCTGGGGGGTGCTGGGGTTGGGAACTGGAGACAAGCGGTGTCCTACAGTCTGGAGAGTTGGCAGACAGGCTAGAAGAAGGTGTCCCCAGGCCCTGCAGATAAGTGACCCTTGCAGGGACTCAGAGGTCAGTATGGACTGAAGACACTTAGGCAGGAACCTGGAGGAAAGGCAGGAGAAAGATCAGAGGACCAGGAGCATGGGACACTTCAAGCAGAGAACATGGCCTTGATGATCCAGTAAGGAGAGAGTGACTTAATAAGAGGCTATCCTCCTCCACCCCCACCCCCACCCCACCCCACCCCACCCCTGGTGGGAGCTGGCAGCCTTGTGCAGGAAAGCACAGAGCAAAGGGAGGGTGAAACCAGAGAAAAGGGTTTGGGTGCTCATACAGAAGCTGGGATAATGATGGTTTAGATAGAGGTGGCGGTGGTAAGGCCAGGAAGAGAAGGTGAGTCTGGGATAGACTTCAAAGGAGGAAACAAGCCATGCTGACAGCATAGATATTCGGGGATAGGGGATGACAAGAGTCAGGCACCTCCGAGATCTCCCGTCTGGGAGGCAGGAGGGCAGATGAGGCAAAGTAAGCTGAGGCTGCCTTTTTTGGGAGGATGAGGATGGGGGAAGAGAAATTACAGAAAACCCTCCCAAATCCCCATTCTCTCCAGCACCCAAAGATGCTCTGAACTGAGTGGGGTGGGAGGAAGGTCGATTTCCTAAGGTCTGTTGCAGCAAGGAAAGCAGCCTCTTCCCGCTTTCATGCACTTCAAAGTGGCTCACACCTGTGCTTCATTTGATCCTCAAAAGAACCACAGCAGGTGTCAGTATCCCCATTTTGTAGATGAAAAAACTGAGACTCAGAAGGCCAAAACATTTGCTCCAAGTCACAAGGGAACACTCTGGGGCACAGCTGGGAGCAGAAACTTTCAGACCTCCAGCTCAGAAGCCCTCCCACTGACTGTTGGCAGCTCAGGGGAGAGAAGGGAGAGGGACTGGGCTACACGTGCCCGAGTCACTGGGGAGCAAGAAGTCTGGGGCTCAATGAAAAGATCCACTAGGATTTGAACCGCACTCTCAGCCTCCTGCTCACACTCATATAGGGCGTAAGCCAGGAGCTCAGGGTTGGAAACGCCAAGTCTAATCAGACTTCACAAACCACAGATGGTTTGAATCAGCGTGCTACCTTGATAGAAATAATGGGGAATCCTGAAGACAATCTCACGCCAGCTCTATCGGTCTGGGAAGAGAGCTACATGTTCTAGGAGAACTTCCCTGTCTGAGGTCTCACCCCTCTCCCCTCCAAGCCTAGCAGGTCCTTCATAAGGAAATCTCCTGTCCCAGAGAACACCTATTCCTTCCCCCACCAGAAGAACCACCCACAGGTTGCCAGAAACCCCTCACTTCGGGTTCTGGCTTGACAAACTCTGACTGTGACCTTTACTGAGGACAAACATGGTTCCTAGGGAAATGGAATAATTATGGGCTAGGGTGGGACCAATGGGACAGCCAGGAGGGGCAGATGGAGCTAGATAAAAACAAATGAAGACCAGGCAGACAGGTGTTCCATCTATTTCCTGGAGTGATGAGTGTCTTGTGAGTTTTTGTTATTGCTGTTTGGGTTAGTTTTTGTTTTGTTTTGTTTCGTTTTTGAGACAGCCTCACACAGTAGCCCAGGCTGGCCTAAAACTCACTACATATCCCAGACTAGCCTCAAATGCACCAAATCCCCGCACTTCAGCCTCTAGGGTGCTGGGATTGCAGACACCATAAGCTACCACACCCTGCTTACCCCAATGTTCACTATTTCACTCACTGAACATGGCAAGTGCCATTGTGACATTTCCTTTCATGAGACACTTAACCTAGGCTGCAAAAACCCCACGAAGACAGAAATTAATCAATGTGTAAGGTGACATAGTCCCAAGGACAAAACCATACCTGTTGCTCAAAGATTCTATCAGAGACAAGTACTAGAACAACGTAGCCCTTCCGCAGAGAAAGTGAACAATCACGTCTCCAAACTTCCAAGCAGTCAACATTTCTCAGGGATCTAGTTAACAAAACTTTGGCCCTTAACCCACCCTCTACCAACCCCCACCCCACAAAGCTTGTTTTAGAGCTTAAAATACAATGAAGTTAATTTTTAAAAACCTTTCATTGAGTTCCATGAGGCCCCTATTAATTTTATTGTTTCAATAAAGCATTTATTTAATTGTCTCCAGAAGGACCCTGTTAAATGCACAGATGTTACCTGAGTCAGAAGGGAGGGAGCTGGAAGCCTCCCCCCCCCTTCCTATTAGCAAGTTAGCAGGATTCTGTTATTGGATTAACTGATTGTCACCTTAAAGTCACAGAGTGGAGCCCTGGGGGGAATGGGGCACCACTCAGCTGAACTCAGAACAACCACAGGTCACAGTTGCAGGGATCCAAGCTCAGTCAATAAGGAGGCTGGTTGGAGGTTTGGTGGTTGTTTTCCTACTGGCGAGGAGACATTTATGTATTATTAAGATGAGAGCACATTACTAAACGTACGGTGTCCGAACCATAGGAGGAGAAGCGTTCACTAGCAAAAGACCTATCCCAGCACTGCCTGGAGCACGACACACTCACTAGAGAAGATAAAAACCCAGCTTCATGTTGCTTCTATTCCTTTGAGGGAGACGGAAGGGAGAAAAGCAAACTATGACAGATAGAGCAAGATTGTTTCAAAAACTGCCATCTTGAGAACATAAACTAGGGTAGTATGAAGACCAGGAGGCAGAGGAGGCCTGTCTGACGAGATGACCCTGGAAGTGGGGTACAGAGAAGGAGCCCGCCCTGCCTGGGAAGCTCTGAGGTCTCAGCAGAGTTCTGTGGGCAAAGGGCCTGGGAGAACAAGGGTTCCAAGGCCCAGTTTTGAGAGGACTCTTACCAAACTACAAAGTAATGAGAAGGCTCCAACACAGGGGGAGGCCCCAAGGTCTTCTTTTTCATGGAGACTATCTCAGGCTGGAGAGGTGACTCTGGGAGTAATGCTCTTGTAAAGTAAGTATGAGAGGCTGAGTTTAAGTCCCCAGGACCCATGTCTAGTCTAACAGAGAAGTGCTTCTGTAATGCCAGAGCTCCTACCAGGAGATGGGAGGCTGGGCCAGGAAAATGCCAGGGAGCTCACTGGCCAGGTAGCTTGCAGTACACACAGACCCTGTCTCAAACAAGACAGACAAGGACCGACATCCTCTGACATTTACACATGCACTGTGGCAATACACCCACCCACACACCCACCCACACACACACCACCACCACCACCATCGCCCCACATATAAAAAGATGTCTTAAAAAGCGTATGTCAAGCCTGGCTGAGTGTGTGGTGGCACACACCAGTACTCCCATCACTTGGGAGGCCGAGACAAAGGGAT
>NW_021609945.1:0-1158 GCF_004785775.1 Grammomys surdaster | reverse complement strand
TTGTCATCTGTTTAATTAAAGCTTTCTGTTTGTTTTTTTTTTTTTTTTCCTGATCTCACTGAAGGAGTTTTTCTGCAAGCTTTTGCTCTAATACAATGAGCTTTAAAATTTCAGAGTGCTTGTTGCTCCAGAAAAGATTCAATATCTTTTCAATATTTTGAACCTCAGTTACATCTTAAGCAGATTGTGGCACAGAAAATTCCAATAAAATAAATAGTTGGGGCTGGAGAGATGGCTCAGCCGTTAAAGGCTAGGCTCACAACTAATATTAGAGTTCAATTCCCAGCAACCACATGGTGGTTCACAATGGTTTGTACTGGGATCTAGTGCCCTCTTCTGACTTGTACGTGTACATGAAAAAAATTGGTTTACTGTTAATGATTGTCAAATGTTATAAAGAGATATTAATTGTCTAAAATTTCATCTTGAGCTTACCATAGGAGAACTTGAGCCTCTGTTTGAGATTCTCAAGGGGGATGCAAATCCTAATTCCCCTCGACAATTAACTGATGAGGGGTACATAGCTTTATAGAAAGTATAGAGTAAGCTGTTAGTTATCAAAAGAGAAATTATATAGACTATAATAAAGTGTTGGCTGAGTTATTGCTACTCATGTGCTCAAAACAGCCCTTTGGCGCAAAAAAAAAAAAAAACCACCATTGATGTGAATTAATCCTGAATTTTTCACTAATTTTTTCAACAGTGTTTTCAGTTTTATGAATTTTTTTGCCAAGTAAATGTTCAATTTTATCAGGAAAATCTGTTTTATATCACATTCCTTTACAAATCAAATGGTCCTCTTATCAATTTTCTATTTTTTATGAATTTTAAATGCAAATTTCTCCTTTTACATAATTTTCTTTGATTTCTATTCCATTTGATTGTAGTTTATTATTGACTGTGTAATTTATCAGTCATAGTTCATAGTTAATCAGAAATATATAAAAGAAATATAAAGAAATACATAAAGCTGAAAAATCAATAGTCATCAGTCATAGATAATAGTAAGTCAGAAATAGAAAAACGTGAATAATCAATATTCACAACTGGTGGATAATAGTTAATCAGAAATAAATGAACATGAATAATCAATAGTCATCAGTCATAGTTCATTGCAAATCAGAAATAAATAAAGCAGAAATATCAATAGTCATCAGT
>NW_021609944.1:0-3092 GCF_004785775.1 Grammomys surdaster | reverse complement strand
GAGAGAGAGAGAGAGAGAGAGAGAGAGAGAGAGAGAGAGAGAGAGAGCGAGAGCGAGAGCGAGAGGGAGAGAGCAAGAGATAACAATGGGAGACAGAGGCAGAATGGACCAGGAGCCAAGTGGGGAAAGTGAGAAGAAAAAGACAGCAGCATGGGAGCTTCTATTTCTAGTTCTTCTGGAGCTAGATCTGGGAACAAACTGGCATTCAACTAGTTTGGCACCTTTGTAATGATCCACCCTACACCAACATCCTAGAGCAAGTCAATGGGCCTGGGTTGAGCTGGGTAATGTCCATCTCAGAAGACACTGGGAAAACATCCTGTTGTCTAACTTTCCCTATTTCTTTACCTCATATACCTACAAAAACCAAATAAAAGACTCCACCCAACTCTAGCTTGGTGAGCTAATGAGCTTATGAGGGATACTTCCAGGAGCATGGACGAGCTTCAGACATCTGATTATCTAAGAGTCCACCTCAGCATGGATGACAAGTGACAAAAGCTATCCCCGGAGTTTCCTGCATAACTTTCTGACAGCCCCCTGTGATGATCCTCTTCCCCACAATAGTCTGCTGCTTTATAACAGCAAAGTGAGGCCTTGTTGGTCTTGTAAGTTTCATCAGCTTCCTAAACCTAATAAATTGTATGAGCTTTCTGAGTCCAGGAAGGAATGTTTCAACCGATGTCACATGTCCCATCTTCAACAATGAAAGCAACAGAAATCTTCAACAATGTAGGCACTTGATGTTCAGTTCTCTCCCCATCACATTCAGATGAGGAAACTGAGGCTGAGAGGACGGTATGGTTGCTAAGCAGAAGACAACCTTCTCCTTCCACTGCTCATGACACTCCAGACTCAACCCTAAAATGCCTTTATGTTTGTTTGTTTGTTTGTTTGTTTGTATAAGTGCTCTATTTGCATGTATACCTACATGACAGAACAGGGCATATAGATATCAGATCCCACTATAGATGGTTGTGAGCCACTATGTGATTGTTGGGAATTGAACTCAGGACTTCTGAAAGAGCAGCCATGAACCATCTCTCTAGCCCGGCATCTATAGTGATGCTATACATGGTATTTTAAAAGTTAATTTAACTGTGCTCTTTGAGTCTGCTGCATGTCACGATGTCCCTTAAGATCTTGCCAGAATTCAAAGATCTCAAATTTAGGGTTGAGGATTAGTTAACTCTGGTAGTTTGGCCAATGGAGCTTCATTAACTCATCTTCAGAAGAAAATAATGAAAAGACACAACAGAAAGCCATTTGCAGAATAATAAAACTAAAACCCTGGTTCTCACATGTTTAAAAAAAAAAAAAGACTAGGACCTCAAACTTTCAACACAAAGGAAAGGAAAAATGGCAACAATGTTTCCGAAATTGTTCTGGGCAAAGATTTTGGGTTCTCCTTTGGCGCGCGCGCGCGTGTGTGTGTGTGTGTGTGTGTAGACAATAAAAGAAAAATAGGTATATGGGATTGTATCAAACTAAAAATGCTTATATACATCAAGAGAACAATCAAGAGAATAAAGAGGTAACCTACAGAACAGGAGAAAATATTTATAAATAATAAATCTCAAAAAGTCAATATCCAGGATATACAAGAAATTCAATCATCCATAAACAAATAACTTGGACTAAGGACTTAATTGGGCACTTAGCAAATAAAGACATGCAAAAGGCCAACAGGTATATGAGAAGGAACTCAATATACTCACCATTGGGGAAATGCAAACTAGCTCCACAATGAGATATTGTGCAAGTACAAATAGCTTATTAAAAATTAGAAGATATTAACTAATTAAAAACAGATACTACATTTAACCTTAGCCAAAAAGCCAAAAAGCAATCTTTGTCAGTGATAGTGATGACCACAGATGTACATACAGTTGGTAAGAGGGACATGGAAGGCTTCTGTGACAATCCTCAACCCCCATCGCCAAAAAGATAACAGACTAAACAGGAAGCCATTGAAAAGAACTCTAAAAGTGTGGAAAGAATGCTGAAGTGTAGCTCTCCACAACTGGTGGCTTCTGGCAGGGGGGTCCCAGAGGAAAGGACTCAGTTCTATTTAAGGGGTAGGCCACTGAGAGCTTGACAAAGCTCCAGAATGTATAGCAATAACACAAATTGGACTTGTTTTTGTTTGGTTGGTTTTGTTTGTTGGTTTGTCAGAGAGAGGGATCACAGAGGTAGAGTGGGGACATGGAAGGACTGGGAAAGTAGTGTGATCAGGGTGCATGATGTAAAATTCCCAAAGAATCAGTAAAAAACCATGATGAATAATTAAAAAGTGAATGATAACTAGTATTGCAAGTATGTAGAAAGAAGAGAATACTTGTACAACAATGAAAATAATGAAAATTAATGTAACCATGAAAGGCCAAAGTATAAAGACTCTTCAAAATGCTAAAAGCGTAGAGACCATAGTCTATCTCTCTCTATGTGTGTATGCGTGTGTGTGTGTGTGTGTGTGTGTGTGTGTAAATGTAATCAATGTATCAAAGAGATTCCTACATCCCCATGTTGACTGCAACCTCATTCATAACAGCCAAGTTGTGGAATTAACCTACATGTTCAACAACAGCTGATTGAATAAACAGACATTGTGGAAACACATAATGACAAGTACTTGGCCTTATAAAAAGAAGGAAATCTTGTCACTTATAACAGCACAGATCAACCTGAAGGGCATTATATCAGATAAAATAAGCTAGGCATGGAAAACAATGCAGCAGGATCTCACTGGTATGCAAGATCTGAAAAGGTTGAACTTACAGAAGCAGATTGAAGAATGGTAGTTACGTTTTTAACAATGCCAGTTTCTATTAAGCAGGAAGAATTCTAGAAATCCATTATTCAAATAGTGACCATAGTTAATAATTATGTATTGCATAGCTTAAAAAATTGCTGAGAGAGTAAATTTGAAATATCACCATAAAAAATAAGGATGCAAGGTGATGGATGTGTACATTGGCTTGTTTTAGCCAGCTTATCACTTACAGATATGTCAAAGTATTGCGAGTGTACTATGAATTTGTACAGTTTTTTTATTCACTAATAGATGGTATACAAATTTTACATAGGTGAGT
>NW_021609943.1:0-3937 GCF_004785775.1 Grammomys surdaster | reverse complement strand
ATAGCTGGATCCTCGGGTAATGCTATGTCCAATTTTCTGAGGAACCGTCAGACTGATTTCCAAAGTGGTTGCACCATCTTGCAGTCCCACCAACAATGGAGGAGTGTTCCTCTTTCTCCACACCCTCGCCAGCATCTACTATCACCTGAGCTGATCGCTTTCAATTATCAAAGGTTACACATATTTGACTTTGTAGGATTATGTGAGGTATTTAGAGAGGGAAAGTTAATATTCTAAAAAAGAGATGACATGAAATTTTCAAAAAAATAATAAAATGCTAAAAAAACCCTACATTAGAAAATTAGAGTTCATGTTTTTGGTAAAATATTCATGGCCTATTATATCAGACATAATAACCATTATTAGAAGTCTGTGCATCTTATGTGATATATGCATACAGAGCTTAGATAAATATTATAGTTTGTTTTCTGCTTGGTGTGATAACATAATGACCAAAATCAACTTAGGTAGGAGAAGATTTTTTCTTCTTACAGGTTACAGTAAAACATGGAGGGAAACCGAAGTAGTAACTCAAAGCAAGAGCTTGAAGCAGAGGTTACCGAGGAATGCCACTTAGTTCCTTGCTTGCAATACCTTGCTCACCTACTTCTCTTAGACAGACTAGGACCATTTGATCAGGGAGGGTGTTGCGTACAGTGAACTGAACCATCCTACATCATTTAGCAATCACAAAACTGTCCCACAGACATAAACATAGTTCACCCAGATGGAGACAACCCCTGTTGATTTCCCATTCTCTGAATTGACTGTAGTTTGTAGCGAGCTGTCAAAATTAACCAGCATAGTAAAGTACACAGATGCAAATAAAACTAGTGTCACTACTCATTGTATGGTTGTGTGCTTCAAATGGAAGTATAAGTGAAAAACATCATTGTAAACATGTTAAATGACTTCATGTAACCGTATAGAACAAGTGGGATCATTAAAAGTACTCAAGGATGTATATCTCTCAAGATTATGTTATTATATGGTTTCAAAAATTCTAAGTGTTGTCCTGAAAAAATATTATAAACAAAATGTAAAAAAAGAAAATAGAATGAGGTCAGAGGCAAGTCTTAGTATTAGTGTTTGATGCAAAAACTTTAAATATTTTTTCACAATGCTTTAGCAATTGTGGGTTAGTCCTATCACAGAAACTTATATATATATATATATATATATATATATATATATATATATATATATATATCCCTACCTACCTACCTACTTACCTACCTATCTACCTACTTACATACTATATATATATATACACATATATATATACAAATAAGTGTGTTTATACACATACATGTACATGTGTGTATGTAGTTTTTTAATTTAATTTTATTTATTTTTATGCCTACCACAGTTGCCCCCTTTCCTCTCTCTACCCTGAAGGAAGTTATTCCTCATGAAAATTAACCAATGCTTTAAGACCCATTTGAATTATATTTTGCATAAATTCATATTACTTAACTTCTGCTAAAAGATTTCTATTCTCAATGTGATCAAAAGGTAATGCCATATTTCTTTATTTGGTGTCATCCTTTTTTCAATCTCTTCTGTATTAGCAGAGAACAGTTTCATTCTCTTATACAATAGGTTCTTCTCATCACTTAGGTAGGTAAAGTATTCTTTGTGATGGTTAGTCTGTAGACTGAAGGTCCCCTAAATTTTCATGTGTTAAAAACAATGGTGTTGACCTGTTATGCTGTTGAAAGTTGTCATAAAATTTAGGAAGTGATATTTAGTGGAAGGTAACTAAGGAATCAGGGACATTTTTTAAAGCAAATATCAGATTCTTGACTGGTCTATCTATCTATCTATCTATCTATCTATCTATCTATCTATCATCTAACCATCTCTCTCCTTCTCTTTCTTTTTTTGTGTCTCTTCCCATGAACAACTATCCTTCACTATTCATTTTATATCATCCTATCGTACTTAGCCACCAGACCCTCACACAATAAAATTAAAAGACCACAGATATAACTTATGAATTCATGAGCCCAAACTAATCTTTTAATTTTTAATTGTTTATTTTTGATATTCATTGCAAAAAACAGCTAACATACCACATTAAATCTAGAGTTATACTGCCATTGTTTGTATTAATTTAGATAATTGTCTCTCTCATCTAGCCTAGGCTAATTAAGGATTATCATATGTCAGTATTTTCCTAAACTAAATTGCAAAAATTGTGCCTACTACCATAAAATTTCAAGAAACTCATCTATGAGAGACATTGGGATATATTCAATAGAACTGAACAATTGAAATGATTGAATAATATAGTCATTATATTTAATTAGACATTTATATTAAACATCACTTGGATTTCTTTCCCTCATACCTGTTCTTAATATTAATACATCTCAATTTTTACATCATTCTTTATTGTATCATAATTTTCAAATTTATACAAGAGTAAAAATATTATTATATTTTTATTACCAATATTAATATATTAATAACTATATATTAAAATTTGTTGCTTGCATTTTAACATATTTAATATTAATTTTCTCCTTTTTCCTTACTCTTTCCTCATTCTTCAGATTATACCAATTTTTTGGTATGCAACACACTTCTTAATTTCAGTGAACAAGATAAAGATTTTGTATATATTTGATGTTTAGATTATATTATTAAAAATATTCCAAATTTGACAATAAAAAAAAATGTAACTGAAGCACTGGTTTTTTAGAAAACAAAGGATATTATCAGTTGATACTAAGAAGATGAAGGTTCAGTGTTTCTCTATTTGATAACTTTAAGAAAAATTAAATTGTATCATCAGTTTTCTGATGATGAATATTGTTTTTATTAGGATGATGATGACAAAAATCTAATGTTTCCAATAATTCTATTAAATCTATTATTAAATAATTATGATTTCTAGAAACTTCAGAGTAGCTTGTGAGAACGATCAGGAAGTAAAGATACTTGCAGCAAAGCCTACTGAGTAGTGTTTGCTCTCAGAAATCCACACTAGAGAACCAACTGGCTCAAATTAAACTTTGAAATTCACACAGGTGTAATTGCATATGTGGGATTCCGCCTCATCCCAGGTCATAAACACACATTAATTATAGTTAATTAATTAATTAATTAAAGAGAAGTGGGGATTTAGCTGACATTGCTACTATATCTGATTACTATATGTATTAATTTTTATTGAAGATGAAGTGTCCAAAGTCTATGACATAAATCATGATCATAAATAATATTTAGATTAAAACATAAATATCTCAACATTTGTAACAAAATAAAACATTAACTTAATACCAAATAAACTGTCACAAAATCACCATAACATTGGTCAATAGCACTCACTACCTGTTTTCTTCCTAAATATTTATTTCTACAAATTTTTATCTCATTCTCTTTTAAGTGCTCAGATATATGCTTATTAATGGTATCACTTCATCAGAAAAAAATATTCTGACATTTTTCCAATTTGATAAAATAAACAGGATAATATTTTCAGCATTCTATAACATAGAATTTCCCTTTGTTACATAGTCTCTGCAAAAAAATACATTATTAAAAAACTAATAATTCCCAATTGCTACTTGATTTCTCATTCCCTATACAAATACCGTAGACTGTGATATTTGCTTTCTTCTAGAATATTTTATATATTCTTTTTTCTATTTTCATACATACTTCAAATAAACATGATGTTCATTATTCTCACAATTAATATTTGTTTGGATTCCTCTCTTGATTGTGTTTCTATTCCTGGAAGTTTCTATTCATGATTTCATGCTTTTATTTGTGAACATTTTCCTGGTTCTATAAAAGGTACACACCACTCAGAATGGCTAAGATTAAAAACTCAGGTGATAGTAGATGCTGGCGAGGGTGTGGAGAAAGAGGAACACTCCTCCATTGTTGGTGGGACTGCAAGATGGTGCAACCACTTTGGAAATCA
>NW_021609942.1:0-8187 GCF_004785775.1 Grammomys surdaster | reverse complement strand
AGAAGATGTCACATCTGGGACATGTAGGTGCTAAGCATTCCATTGCACTGAACGATTCAGAAGGGTTTACAGAGGGGTATAGTGGCGATGGCTTTAACCTCAGTGCTTGGGAGGCAGAGGCTGTTGGATCTGAGTTCAGGGGAACCAAGTAGTGAAACCCTCCCTTGTTGGGAGCCGACTCCTAGTCAAAAGTGGCTATCATCTTTGCAGCTATCTCAGGCCATATACCCTGACAAGAGACTTGTTTTCAACAGCCCACAACAGCTGAGCACACTCTGATAAATATCTTGTTTTTCTCACATATCTTGTTTTGCTGTTTAGTGCCACCAGCTGCTAGGTGCACGTGGTCTCCACGCTGTTAGCTAGGTGCACGTGATATCCACGCTGCAAGGCACATGACGTAGTGCCTTCAGCTGTGCTTGTCCACGAGGGCAAGGCACGTGGTAAAGGGTATAAATACCCAGGATTTCCTTCCAATAAAGGAGACTTGAGAGACTTGATCAGACTCCCTGTCTTGTCTCCGTCCCCACTCTCTCTCTTGCTAGGCCCTGACCCACGGACCGGAGCAGCAGAACGGGCGGTTACAAAGTGGCGCCTCAACGTTGGGCTCCAGTAAGCGGGGTACAGTGAAGGACAGCGGGAATTGGAAGCGTGCATCCTCACTCCTGCGCTGGAGACCCTGCTGACTGACCCAAACCGGTTGCTACACTCCCTTAAACAGGAAAAAGCCAAGAGCTTGCTGTATTTGTTGCTTAAAGTATTTGTCAAAAGATGGCCTGTCGGGGCGATTGGGATGTCTGTTCTCCCCTCGGTTTGCTGTTGACGGAGGTTGGAATGTTGTGTGCCCTTTCTTGGAGAGGAAGGACAGAGGCTTGGTGAGAAAGACATTATGTACAAAGTCATGACTGACAGAGAAGCTGCCGGTGAGTCTGCCTGACTTAAGCCTGAGCTTCTTGCCTCTGTGCAGTACTGTTATTTGACTCACAGTTTGGAGGCTCAGTAAGGGGTGTTAGTTTTTATGTTTTGAAAATTTGTATGTATGTTTTGCCTTTATGTTTGTCTGTGCACTACATATGTACCTGGTGCCCAGGGAGGCCAGAGAAAGTGTTGAAATTATAGGTAGTTGTAAGCCAGTATATGGGTACTGGGGCTTAAACCTGGGTCCTCTGGAAGAGCAGCAGCCAGTGCTTTCACCCTCTACGCCAGTGGTTCTCCGTCTTCCTAATACTGGGATCCTAGTATAGTTCCTCATGCTGTGATGACCTCAACCATCAAATTGTTTTTCATTGCTACGTCATGACTGTAATTTTGCCACTGTTATGATCAGAATGTAAATATCTGATATGCAGGCTATCTGATGGGACTCCAAAGAGGTCGAGATTCACAGGTTGAGAGTTGTTGCTCTAAGACATCCTTCTAGCCCCACAGAATTTTTTGTTTTTTGTTTTTTTGTTTGTTTTTTTGAGACAGGGTTTCTCTGTGTAGCCCTGGTTGTCCTGGAACTCACTCTGTAGACCAGGCTGGCCTCGAACTCAGAAGTCCGCCTGCCTCTGCCTCCTAAGTGCTGGGATTAAAGGCTTGCTCCACCACCACCCGGCTCAGAAATTGGTTTTTATATTAATTAGTTAATTTTTTTTTTTTTTCGAGACAGGATAGACTTGGCTATTCTAGATCTTGCTTTGTAGACTAGGCTGGCCTCCAACTCTGCGATTTGCCTGTTTCTGCCTCCCAAGTGCTGGAATTAAAGGTATGTGATACCAGGCTGGAGAGATGAGATGGCTCAGTGGTTAAGAGCATTGAGTCCTCTTCCAGAGGTCCTGAGTTCAATTCTCAGCAAGTACATGGTGGCTCACAACCATCTGATACCCTCTTCTGGTGTGTCTGAAGATAGCTACAGTGTATTTATATAAATACATCTAAAAAAAAAAAAACAAAACCGTGTGATATCATTGCCCAATTGGGCAAACAAAAAACCTCTAGCGAGACATGGTGGAGTACATGTCCCAGTACTCATGAGGGAGAAACTGGCAGCTCTCAGTAGTTCAGGACAGCCAGGGCTCATAGTGAGAGCCTGTCTCAAAAAAAAAAAGTTATTACTAAGTTATATTTTAGAATGCTTAATGAATTAGTTTTCTAAAATTACATGACATGCACAAAATCTTCAAAGCTGTAAAGGAAAAGATGACTGATTTCAGTGTATCCTGTTTGGTCTTTTTTTACATGCAGGTTCTCACTATAGATAGAGCCTGGGCTGGTCTTAGAGTCTCAGTTCTAACTGAACCTTCCATTGTGGGACTGCTGCCTCAATGCTTGGCTTCAGACTTTTATGTCCAGGTGCCATGTATATATAGAACTTACAGCGAGAAATGAGATTATATTGTTTTATAATATGTTATGAACCTTTTTGAAACTATATAGTATATTATGGTATGAGTAGAACTCAATTTTGTAACTT
This sequence comes from Grammomys surdaster, assembly GCF_004785775.1. Lineage (NCBI taxonomy): Eukaryota > Metazoa > Chordata > Mammalia > Rodentia > Muridae > Grammomys > Grammomys surdaster. Next base: position 5,732 of record NW_021609942.1, on the reverse strand, counting down.
ATTTTGGTAATTTAGTATTGGTATCCTTTTTTCGTAGCGTAAATTTTTTTTTTGTAAGGTGTGGTGGCACATGCTTTTAGTCCCAGCACTTTGAGGCAGAAGCTATGCAGATCTCTGTGAGCCTGAGGCTGGTGTGGGCTACATAGTCAGTTCCAGGCAGCCAGGGCTACATAGAAAGGTCCTGTCTCAAAAAACGACAACAAAAACCTGCATAGCCTCTCATTATGAGGCCCGGATTGGCCTGCAATTCTCCATGTGTACTACTTGCATGTGTGTGCACGTGTGTCATGACATACATTCTTCCACGTCTGTCCTAGCAGTTTTGTTGGGGGGGGGGAGGGAAATCCTTTTCCCCATGGAGTAATTTCATGAGCACTTATGGCTTTGCAAACTAATGGTAAATGGGGTGGGGGGAGAATGAACAAATAGATTAATATACAGTCAAAATGGGAAAAAATGATTAGATCTCAGTTACCTCTTTGTATTTAGGCTTATAAAAAACATTAGCTGTTCTAGACATACAGCTTTTCAGGAATATTTTGAGAGCTCTGTGAAAAAAATTGTGAAGTTGTTTAGATCTGGTGCTTTAATTTCTGCTGACTGTTGTGATAAAATGACTCCTCCCGGCTTTCAGGAAGCACTGATGGAGGGAACTGGGGACACAGCGTCGTCAGAACACTAAGTGTAGTAGGCCTTGGTGTGTGTAAACAGTCATGAGTGCACTTTTTACGTTTGGGTTAAAATCGGCTCCTTTGTGTTTTCTTCTTTAAGTGCATGCTAGAAGATAATGCCCTTCTCACTCCAGTGTCCACCTACCCCTCTGTGACCCTCTCTCTCCTTTGATCCAGCATATATCCCAGGGCTAGCATCCTACTGCCTGTCATCCTGCCTCAGACTTCTCAGTGCTGGGATTACCACTGCACTACCATTCCTGGATGGTTTAAAGAACAGTGAAGCAGCACTGATTGTATTGAACCATTTAAGCTTGGATTTTTCCAAAACGGAATGAATTAGATACTTATTTTTTCCCATTTAGCAAGTAAAGATTTTTTTTTTTTTGCCAGACCCGATGTATGGCTGTGAAGCTAATTTGTATTTTCTCTGAAGAATAATTGGGAAGGTTAATGTAGAGACTTCTTAAAAGAAACTCTGTCCCCTTGCCACGCTGTGGGTGAGGGTCGAGTCGAGGTTTTCTGTTTTAAAAATCTTTATGCTCTGGGTTGGTCCTTTTGCTGAGGATGAGGCACTTTTGTGGAAGGGTTGCCATGGCGACTGCCTTGCAAGTGCTGCCTCAAGGTCACTCATCACTCTTAGCACCGAGTACTCAGATTTTGTAGATCAAATAGCGTTAATTATTATGTCGACTCACTGGAGCGTTTCTAGAAAACCTAACCAGTACTTTGAATGTTGAATTTTAACCCGCCAGATTAGGAGGTTAGTGGCAAATCTGTAAAGCCATAGATTATAATACCTTGTTTGTTTGTTTGTTTTTTGAATAAAGCTTAACTTGATTGTATTTAGAACGTCTGACGTACTTCCCTTGGTACTTATTATTCATTCACAAGTGTGATACAGAGATGCCTGAGTATTTATTTCCTCTGGTAAACTGAGCTCTAAGTTGTAGTTTGTACCATCTGATAATTAGATGACTGTCCATGGTTTTCCAAACTCGGGTTTAGAGATGTATTTCCACTTGGCTTGTGTATCATGTCGTGTGCTCTGTGTCTCATGCTCCCAGTAATCTTTCTTGTCCTCGGTTTCTAAATTTCATTATGAGTATCATGCGGTTTATAAAGCTGTTTCTTGGGGAAGGCAAACGTGAGGGGAAGTGTCCCTTACATTGGTCTTTCCTGTGGGTTTTGTTCTGGGCAAGGAGGAGTCAGAGCCATGTGCTTCCATCAGTGCTTGAAGGTGACTTTGAGGTCAGAGCTGAGACTGCTTCCTGTACAGAGGAGACAAATAGTAAATGCCATTCACACACCTGACTGACCTTTTTTTTTTATTTTTTTTAGCTAATTGAACTCTAACTGGTAGCTGTGCTTTCAGAATTAGACTCTCACAGGGAGTGTGGTCTCTGTTGGCAGAGCTGACTCCTATACGGTATCTAGTCAAGATATTTTACATTGAGTAAATCTGTAACTATTTCATGTTGTACCTACCTGCTAATGAGTGCCTCCTTTCTCTCTTTTTTTTTTTTTTGAGACAGGGTTTCTCTGTGTAGCCCTGGCTGTTCTGGAACTCACTCTGTAGACCAGGCTAGCCTTGAACTCAGAAATCCGCCTCCCAAGTGCTAGGATCAAAGGCGTGCGCCACCACCGCCCGGCCTCATATTTCTGAGGCACTGTGCTCTTAGGTGATTATTTTGCTAAACTTCAAAAGTGGAGTTAATTTAAATCCACGTAAGCTGTTAGGGCAGTGACAAGGCGCTTGCTGCTAAGCATGACAGCCTGAGTTTGATCCCTGTGACCCACATGATGGAAGGAGAGAACTGACTCTCATGGGGTTGTCCTGGCCTCCATATGTGTGGCTTCTAAATACATGAATGAATGAATGAAATTAAACCAAACCAAAACAAATGAAGTAAAATTGTGGTATAGTGTGATATGATCTAGAAGAAAGAATATTGGACATGCCACGGTCTTGCACGAACCCTTCTTCTGTCCCTTGGTTTGGGAACCTGCTCAAGTAACTGCACAGTAAAGCATGCTGGTCTCCATGTCCATTGTGACTTTGCAGAGTAATTGGTTTGTATAGTAAAATTTGGATTATTTTCAGTAGTGGAAAACCACTATACATGCAGTGCAGAGTAGTAAATCTTCCAAACTGATCAGTCTCATTTTGTATGACAACGTATGTGTTCTCGATAGTCTTACAGTGACTTTGTTTTCTAGGTACGTTTAGGGAGAGCAGATGAAGTCTGAGTGTGGCTGGCCATGTAGCAAATAGTTAGCAGGGTTTTTTCCTTTGGAATTGAGACTTACTGTGTAGTCAGGCTGGCCTTGAAGTAAGGGCAGTTAGTATTGGGGTTATAGGTATGTACCACTTTGCCACACTTTGGAACGTATTTTGTGACCAACTTCAGAAACTGAGAATTAACTGTAGAAATATAGAATCTGCATATCTAATATTTAGTCTGTGTGTGTGTGTGAGTATGCATGCATGTACATGTGTGTATGCCTGTATGCTCGGAGCCATGACACAGGTGTAGTAAAATGCCTTTCTCTGATGAGCAAGAGGTCTTGCTGCTCAGAAGCTATTGAAGCCTGGCTACAGCCAATCGTAGTGGTGCATACCTTTAATCCTACCACTTGGAAAGGGGAGGCAGGTAATCCTTATAAGCTTACTTTGGTCTAGTGTAGATGAGACCCTATCATCAAACAGTAAAAGGATAAAAAAATATAATTATACCTTCCACTCTGTGTGTGTGTGTGTGTGTGTGTGTGTGTGTGTGTGAGAGAGAGAGAGAGAGAGAGAGAGAAATATATATATAGAGAAATAGAGAGTATCAATCAATTATAAGACTTTCCAGGGTTGAACTCATTATTGTAGCCTAGGCTAGGCCCAAACTCTTAACCTCACAGAGAACAGTGATTACAGCCATGTTCCCATGCCTGACTGACTGACCTTCCTTCCTTCCTTCCTTCCTTCCTTCCTTCCTTCCTTCCTTCCTTCTTTCTTTTTTTGGTTTTTCGAGACAGGGTTTCTCTGTGTAGCCCTGGCTGTCCTGGAACTCACTCTGTAGAACAGGCTGGCCTCGAACTCAGAACTCCGCCTGCTTCTGCCTCCCAAGTGCTGGGATTAAAGGCGTGCGCCACCACCGCCCGGCTCTGACTTTCTTATCTATATCCATGCATTACATTTTTAAAAACTGCATTGGATCCTTGTGTGTTTATTCTAAACATCTTCCCCAAAGGTTTCTGTTTGTGTTTTGCATGTGTATATGTGTACCATGTTCATTCAGTGCCCTCAGAATCCAGAAGAGGGTATCGGGTCTCTTGGCACTGGAGTTACAGATGGTTTGAGGCACCTGTGCTGCTAGGACTCTGAGTCCTCCAAAGAATGCCAGTGCTTAAACTGCTGAGTCATCTCTCTCCAGCCCTTAATTTCTTTCCTTCCTTCCTTTCTTTTAAGAAAAAATATAAAATTTAATTTTTTATTTATCGTTTTGTGTGTGTGTGTGTGTGTATGGGAGTCCATAGGTTGGTTATATGTGGAGGTCAGAGGACAACTTTTGGAGTTGGTTCTGTTTCCATAACGGAGGGATCCAGATTTAACTCAGTTGCCAGGGTTGGTGGCAGGTGCCTTTACTCACTTAGCCATCCCACATATCTCGTTTTCTAACTAACTTTTTTTTTTGTTGTTGTTGGGGGGCAATGTTGGGAAGGGAACCTACAGCTCTGGACTCTAACCATACGGTTCCTCCTCCCATTTGGGTAACACAGCGCTGTGTGCTTACTGTGTTAGCTCTGTAGCCGAGCCAGTGGAAAGGGTTCAGAGATGGCCACCAGGAAGGAAGTGCGAGGCAGCAGTTGATAAATACAAGGGAATTATACAGAGGCTCAGGGAAGCCTGATAATCACAGCACTCCAGAAGCTGAGGCAGGAGTATAAGGCCAGCTCCTACATCCTGAGTTCAGGACTGTTGCTGCTCCTGGACAAGGTGACCTGTGAGGATAGCAGATGGTGATCAGAGCGACTTACAGTAGCTAGCCTCCTTTCCCTGGCATTTTATCTTATGTGTATAGACATTTTGCCTGTATGTATGTCTATGTAGCACATGTGGTAGGTATGAGATCAGGAGAGGGCATTAGATTCCTGGAACTGGAGTCATAGACAGTTGTGAGCTGCCATGTGGGTCCCCTGGGAGAGCAGACAGTGCTGAGCCCCCTCTCCATCCAGCCCTTAACCTAGTAACTTCCATTGACTGTTTTTGTTTAAAATGTTATGACAGGACTTGGAGAATTGACTTTTTAAAAATATGAGTAGATATTGGCTCTAATTAGCTGCATAGCCAGACTGGTTTAAATCTGCTTAGAATACCCTTGTTGAGTATGCCATGGAAGACAGATGGGATCTTAGCATATCTGAGAATGGCTTCGTCAGAATGCTTCATCAGCCGCTAGAGCTGACATGAGATTCTTTCCTAATAAGTTAGTGTGTTACGACTGTAATTTCATAGTTTTGTAAACATTGTGTTGTTGCCATATGATGGAAAGTGTGAGTTTTAAACACATTCTCTTTCTTCCCGGTTATGTCCGTATCAGTCCACTAAAGCCCCACTGTTTGCGTGGTCCTAGGCATTTGGCATTGTTTTGTATGCCTATTTGAAAATTTAGGTTTTCATTTTCTTTGTGTTGATTATTCTTGTAATCATTTTTCAGATATACTTTTTTGGGAGTGAATGTATATGTGTGCTCGCGTTTGACACACATACATGTTGGGTGGTTGTGTATGTACATGAATGATTGCATGTCTTTTAGAATGCCTCTTTACCTTATTTTTTGAAACTGGGTTACTCATTTGGCTAGATTAGTTAGCCAGCATTTCCCAGGGCTTCCATCTTAGCCTCTCCAGTGCTGTGATTATCAAGTGTGCTGGTGTGCCTGACATTTCTAGGGACTCAGGTCCTGGTGCTGGGGCCTCTGTTACTTATTGTCTCCTCAGTCACAGACAGGTGTCTTTGGTAAATATTTGTCTCTATTTGTTTGTTTGCTTTTTCTTTTCTTTTCTTTT
>NW_021609941.1:0-6698 GCF_004785775.1 Grammomys surdaster | reverse complement strand
AATACTGAGCCCCAAAATGTGGACTTAATTTCTTTCTTGGCTCTTAACTGCCTTTTGATTGGCTAAGCAATAGCTTTATTTCCTGTTGCATCAGAATTTACTGTGAGATACACTGACAAGTTTAAAAAATAGCAGTGAAATTTCATTTGGTGGTGAGAGACCTGTCAGACTATTAATAAGTACAACATATCATGTTTATATCTAGAATCCTATACTATTATTGGAATAGTTATACATAAGCCTAGAGATTGCTGAAATGGATACACACTATATACAGACACATGCATGCACACATGCACATAAGCATGTGCACCTACACATATACACACACAGTTGACCACCAAAGATGGATTTTGTCTACTAAGTGAACAATTCAACATGACTCATTTAAGTCTGACACACCTTATAATGTTAAAAAGTATATTACCACAAGGCCTAAACTTAAGTTTCCTTAGCCAAATAAGTCTACTTTAATTAGTTCTATCGGAAAGATGTCCTGGTCATAAGAAAAGACTGACAATATGAGACCTAGCTATCAATCAGAAATTCTGGATAGACTGGGCATAATCTTCACACATATCTGATTTTAGAACTAAAAGGTAGATTAACATTTTGATTAAAACCGGACAATTTAAAGTATCTGAAAAGAGCAGGACTCTGGGGACTCAGACTAATCCACTGCCAAGCTCTTACTTCACTTAAATGATAAATCTTGGCTGGAATCTATTTTTGCCAACAGTACCCATCTCCCCAGTAAATAAAAATGCTAACTGGTAAACAGAGTTTACAGTGTACTTTACTGCTGTTCTGATTCATAATCTTGTAATATAGAAACAATATCTTTAGGGAGATATGTCATTTTATAGGAGAACTTCCTAGGTAGAGCACTTGTGTACATTTTGAAAGGTATGTTGAGCTACACAATGTCCATCAATCAGGACAAGTCAGCAATCCCTTATCCAGAGGCAATCCTTTTGGAAAAGTTGTTTTTGTGTAGGTATCTGTGCAGTGGGGCCCAGGCAGCATAGAAATCCTCCCTGTGCTATGACTCTTACATTTAATGAGCAAAGAGGGTATTCAGACAGCCAGGAGCCCCGAGTTACAGAGAATTAGTGGTAGTGCATAGATAAAAACCAGAAACCCTTAGGAGAACAACCAGCTCTCTTAGCTGCAGAGCTATCTCTCCAGCCACCCACCTCCCCAACATATAACATTTGAGCAAGAGCCATTAAACTCCATTTACTGATACTATTCAAACTGTCGCCAAAGCTGCCTAAACCCAGAGAGTATGTAAGGAGGTGTCTTCTTTTCTAAAAACTACCATTATTTTTTTAAAATAGCATGATTGTGCAATACAGACTATTTTGTTCAGGAAAATGCTGCTTCGTTCAATTTCAACATCAGTAAACACCATGGAAATGTCACTGAACTGAATGTAAGAGAATTTCACTCTTTCTACAGGCTTTGTCATGAAAGTCCAATGTTCAATACTTCAGTCGCTCAGAACAGATGTGCACAATGCTGAATGGAGCAGGGGAGCAGCTGTGAATGCTCACCATGTGTTCCCAAGGGATCCAAGGTTCTGGTGCCTGCACACTTTGGAGCCTAAAAATGCTTTACTATTATCTAGAAAAACAAAAGAGGAAACTCCATGCAGGGTCAACTATGGCATGAGTGGTAATATTAGTATTTTTTTTAAGTTAAAATAAATGTGTTTGGCTTGCACGTGTGTCTCTGTAACATGTGCATGCTTGGTGGTCCAGGAAGTCAGAAGAGGGTGTTGATTTCCTGAAACTGGAGTTATAGGTGGTTGTTAGCTGCCATGTAGATGCTGGGAACTGAGTCCCTCTAGAAAAACAAACACAATGATCACAACTACTGAGACATCTCTCCATTTCCAACAATGTTAGTTTTAACTTGGTAAAAATATAACTATTCTTTAGAGTAAAAATTATACCAACAAGGCTCTTTCACATATGCATCTATATCTTACATGCATGCACACGCACGCACGCACTCACACACACAACTTTAAAAGTTAACTGGAATGATTGTGAAGCAGACTTCCAAGATAAGATAAGCAAGCAAATCAGAAAAGCAAAGGAGAATGATGACACTGTGAAGACACAGAGATTAAGTGAGGGAAGAAGGACCTCGTTAGGATACTGTAAACAGAAAGTAAAGGAGGCTACATGTGAATATAGAGAACACGGGATGCTTATGGACAGTGCTAATTCTCGGCCTCTCTGCCCAAAACTTTTGTTGCTGGGACTTGTTGCTGGAGCCCAAAACTGCACACCTGTAAGAAGTGTAAGATGAGATTGTGATACAGGAATCTCACTGTCTGGACTCCCCAAAACCCCCAAAATTGAGACCATCCTAGTAGAAAAGAGATTCTCGAAGCCCTCTGTATTTCCTTCCTAAAAGTCATGTGATAAGAATAAGGGGCAGGGGAGAGAGGGCAAATGAAACCTCTGCCAATTATGATTTCATTTTAAAGGGGCAGCGATGTTGTCACTGTCCTAAATCATCTATTCATGTGCTGCCCCAGTGCTAAATCTGCGAAATGAGATAATGTATATGTCTTTATTCATCATACTGAGTCAACATCTAGAAGCAGGATGGGCGAGAGAACCTGTAACTGAGAAGACAGGTCTTGTATTAAACGCAGCTCTGGTTGCCCCACAAAGTGGAAAGAGAACCATGATGAGAGGCATATGTTCACAAAATGGTAAACACCCAATTCTCTGAGGCTCTACACAGGCTGGCTTGTCTTCTAGCTTATGAATGTGAAGGGCAGGCAGGGGAGAAGACATCTGTGTAGACTCTTACAAAGGAAGCCAATTTTGCACGGAGTTCTGTGGAGAATAATTATTTCAGAAATAATGAACAATATCTCTCAAAGTCCTGAGCCATCTTACAAGGAGAAATATATAAGCCATATCTATTTATCAGTATTAAGTATTAAAGAACAGTAAAACATTATTAAGATAAACTTCATTGTAGTAATAACATCCTGCCTCAAAATGTATCAGAGTAAAATTGCATAAAATAATGCAGAAATATGGCTTCCTTTATAGAAATAGAAATTCCTTTTTTGTCTTGAAGACTGTTATTTCTTTTTTATTGAATATTTAATTAATATTTCAGATGTTATCCCCTTACCTCATTACCCCCCCACCCAGGAACCCCCTATTCCATCCCCGCTCCTCCTGCTTCCATGAAGACGTGCCCCCACCCACCACTCCACTCCCACCTCCCCACCCTCAAATTTCCCCATACTCGGTGTCCAGCCTTCATGGAACCAAGGACCTCCTCTCCCACCTATGCCCGAAAAGGCCATCTTCCCCTACATATACAGTTGGAGCCATGGGTCCCTCCCTATGTGCTCCCAGGATGGTGGTTTAGACCCTGGGAGCTCTGGTTGGTTGGTACTGTTGCTCTCCTCATGGGGCCACAAACCCTTTCAGCTCCTTCAGTTCCTTCTCTCTAACTCCTCCATTGGGAACCCCTTGATCAGTTCAATGGTTAGCTGTGAGCATCTGCCTCTGAATATGTCAGACTCTGGCAGACCTCTAAGGAGACAGATATTTCAGGCTCCTGTCAGGATGCACTTCCTGACATCCACATCAGCGTCTACCTTTGGTGACTGTACATGGGATGGATACCCATGTGGAATGGTCTCCAGACGGCCCCTCCTTCAGTTTCTCTCCTTCACTTTGTCTCCATATTTGCTCCCTTGAGTATTTTGTTACTTCTTCTAAGAAGCACCGAAGCACCCCAACTTGGTCTTCATTCTTCATGAGCTTCATGTGGTCTGTGAGTTGTATCTTGGGTATTGTGAGCCTCTGGGATAATATCCAGTTATTAGTGAGTAAATACCATGTGTGTTCTTTTGTGATTGGGTTACCTCACTCAAGATGATATTTTCTAGTTCCATCCATTTACCTAAGAATTACTCGAATTCACTGTTTTTAATAGCTGAGTAATACTCCACTGTGTAAATGCACCACATATTTTATATCCATTCTCCTGTTGAAGGACATCTGGATTCTTTCCAGCTTCTGGCTATTATAAATAAGGTTGCTATGAACATAGTGGAGCATATGTCCTGTTGGAGCATCTTCTGGGTACATGCCCAGGAGTGGTATAACAGGGTCCTCAAGTAATACTATGTCCAATTTTCTGAGGAACCGCCAGAGTGATTACCAGAGTGGTTGCACCATCTTGCAATCCTACCAACAATGGAGGAGTGTTCCTCTCTCTCTACATTCTCGCCAGCATCTACTATAACCTGAGTTTTTGATCTTAGCCATTCTAACTGCTGTGAGGTGGAATCACAGGGTTGTTTTGATTTGCATTTCCCTGATGACTAAGGATGGTGAACATTTCTTTAGGTGCGTCTCAGCCTTTTGAGTTTCCTCAGTTGAAAATTCTTTGCTTAACGTTGTACCCCATTTTTAATAGGGTTATTTGGTTGTCTTGAGCCTAACTTCTTGAAAATGAGGGCTCATCATACCAAAACTTATGGAACACAATGAAAGCAGTGCTAAGGGGAAAACTCATAGCTCTAAGTGCCTACAAAAAGAAAATGTAGAGAGCATACAGTAGCAACTTGACAGCACACCTGAAAGCTCTAGAACAAAAAGAAGCAAATACACCCAAGAGGTTGTAGACAGCAGAAAACTCAGGGCTGAAATCAACCAGGTACAAACAAAAAGAACTATGCAAAGTATCAACAAAACCAGGAGCTGATTCTTTGAGAAAATCAACAAGACAGATAAACCCTTAGCCAGACTAACCAGAGGGCACAGAGACTGTATCCAAATTAATAAAATTAGAACTGAAAAGGGAGACATAACAACAGAAACTGAGGAAATTAAAAAACATCATCAGATCCTACTACAAAAGCTTATACTCAACGAAACAGGAAAATCTGGATGAAATGGACAATTTTCTAGGCAGATACCAGGTACCAAAGTTAAACCAGGAGCAGATAAACCATCTAAACAGTCCCATAACCCCTAAAGAAATAGCAGCAGTCATTAAAAGTCTCCCCACCAAAAAAAGCCCAGGACCAGATGGTTTTTGTGCAGAATTCTATCAGACTTTCCAAGAAGACCTAATACCAATTCTCTTCAAACTATTCCACAAAATAGAAACAGAAGGAACACTACCCAACTCGTTCTAAGAAATAGAAATTCTAACATCTGCTTTCAAAATCCACCTAAAGAAAGCCCGGACAGGGTGGCAGATAAGCCTAGTGACAGTAGTCAGGAAGGCACTTCGCTCACACATGAACTGTCCCACCAGTTTCCACCCCTCAGCTCAGGCATCTGTTCCCTGGTCTCTGCACTGGGCCTTGCAAGGTGCCGACGGACAGCTTTGAAGAGCTTTGCAATCTCCTTACAAACATACCGGTTAAGGAAACCTACCCTATTCCTTTATCCTACTGCTGAGATTCCAAAAGTAATTAAATTAAATTACAAAGACCTTGCACCAAGTCCAGAACAAAATTCCCAACTAATTTTGTTATATAGAGAAAGCCATGTGGTTCTGCATAGCCACCACCTAGGGGAGACTTCCTTTCCAATGTTTAACTGTTCCTTAGGGGTTAGAAGGGATTTTTCTGTGTTCTCCCTATTGGTTTTCCTTGGTAATCCTCTTTAAAATAACCGGAATGAGGACTCTGCTCTTGTCTATTTACATTTTATAGCCAACCCAGGCAGACAAGATAAGCAAATTTATACATGCATATCATCTCCTTTCTTCTCATCTCACGAATTTACTTTTTTAAGCAACAGCTAGCCAGAAGGCAGTGCCGTCTTATGCATGTCTATTTACACAGGGCCTGAGAGTGTTGCCTGCTTGTTGCCTAAGGTGGTGCTAACTTTAAGCATAACTGAGGTAGGTTTATGATTTCTGCCTACGAACAGTGCATGCATTTTGCATTGCTCTTGTTCTCCATGAAAGCAGGCATTCTGTGTGGTGCACTGGCCTTCCTTCAATCCAAACTGTGCTGTGTAAAGCTTTGCACTCTCCAGGCAGATTACCCTGCAGCTAGGTAATCAGACTTTTGTAATATGTGTTTGCTATGCTATAGTGGAAGCCACTGGGTCCACTGCTCCATCACACGTGGCACTGCCTTTTCCAGCTCTTTCATGCTGCTGTAAGCATTTTGTCCAGCTCAAAGAAGAAATGGGGACGGGAAAAAAAACAGATCTCTAATCTATTTAAATGTTAGCTATGTTATATCATAGAAGCTGAAGAAAAGCACACGAAAAGGCTATTTTGTTTTTCTGTATAGCCTCTCTCATATGAGTTTATTTCGTTTTATAAAGGCTACTTGGATTTTACTATCTTCAAAAGAAGATTCTCAACATATCCCTATAATCTATTCAATATGATTCTTTTCTAATGAAAATGTTCTGAGATAGTTGTAGAGATCAGAACGGAGCTTTGGACACGTGTTTGTGGGGAGTTCACTATTAGAAGCTAAGCACTTCAGCAGTGGCAATGGATCAGTCCAGAACACAGATAAAACCAACTGCCTTCAAGAAACTAATGTTTAGCTTGGAATGGTCAAGCACACTTATAATGCCAGTACTTGGGAGGCTGAGGCGGGTGGATCACAAGCTTGCGATCAGGCATAGTGAGGTGTTGCCTGATAACTATCTAAAAATAATAAGGAAGGTGGG
>NW_021609940.1:0-8169 GCF_004785775.1 Grammomys surdaster | reverse complement strand
TTTGCTACTGGTTTGCTGTATATTGCTTTTACTATGTTTAGGTATGGACCTTGAATTCCTGATCTTTCCAAAAAGATCATGATAAAAGTGTCATGAAGGGATGTTGAATTTTGTCAAATGCTTTCTCAGCATCTAGTGAGATGATCATGTTTTTTTCCTTTGAGTTTGTTTATATAGTAGATTACATTGATGAATTTCTAAATACTGAACCAGTCCTGTGATAAAGCCTACTTGATCATGATGGATGATTGTTTTGATGTGTTCTTGGATTCAGTTTGCAAGAATTTTATTAATATTTTTGCATTGACGTTCGTAAGGGAGATTGGTCTGAAGTTCTCTTTCTTTGTTGGGTCTTTGTGAGGTTTAGGTATGAGCATGATTGTAGCTTCATACAATGAATTTGGTATTGTTCCTTCTGTTTCTACTTTATGGAATACTTTGAAGAGAATTGGTATTAGGTCTTCCTTGAAGGTCTGATACAATTCTGCACTAAAACCATCTGGTTCTGGGCTTTTTTTGGTGGGGAGACTGTTAATGACTACTATTTCTTTAGGGGTTATGGGACTGTTTAGATGGTTTATTTTCTCCCGATTTAACTTTGGTACATGGCATCTGTCTAGAACATTGCCCATTTCATCCAGATTTTCCAGTTTTGTTGAGTATAGGCCTTTGTAGTAGGATCTGATGATTTTTTGAATTTCCTCAGTTTCTGTTGTTATGTCTTCCTTTTCAGTTCTGATTTTATTAATTTGGATACTGTCTCTGTGCCCTCTGGTTAGTCTGGCTAAGGGTTTATCTATCTTGTTGATTTTCTCAAAGAACCAGCTCCTGGTTTTGTTGATAATTTGTATAGTTCTTTCTGTTTCAACTGGGTTGATTTCAGCCTTGAGTTTGATTATTTCCTGCCGTCTACTCCTTTTGGGTATATTTGCTTCTTTTTGTACTAAAACTTTCAGGTGTACTGTCAAAGTTTTAGTGTATGCTTTCTCCAGTTTCTTTTTGTAGGCACTTAGAGCTATGAATTTCCCTCTTAGCACTACTTTCATGCAGTCACACAAGTTTTTTTTTATGCTGTGTCCTCATTTTCATTAAGTTCTAAAAAGTCTTTAGTTTCTTTCTTTATTTCTTCCTTGACTAAGTCATGATTGAGTAGAGCATTGTTCAGTTTCCACGTGCATGTGGGTTTTCCATTTTTTTTTGTCATTATTAAAGACCAGCCTTAGTCCCTGGTGATCTGATAGGATGCAAGGGATTATTTCAATCTTTTTGTGTCTGTTGAAGCCTGTTTTGTGACCAATTATATTGTCTATTTTGGAGAAGGTACCATGAGGTGCTGAGAAAAAGTTATATTTTTTGTTTTAGGATGAAATGTTCTATAGATATCTGTTAAATCCATTTGGTTCATAACATCTGTTAATTTCATTGTGTCTCTGTTTAGTTTCTGTTTCCATGATCTGTCCATTGCTGAGAGTGGGGTGTTGAAATCCCCCACTATTACTGTGTGAGGTGCAATGTGTGCTTTGAGCTTTAGTAAAGTTTATTTTATGTATGTGGGTGCCTTTGCATTTGGAACATAGATGTTCAGAATTGAGAGTTCATCTTGGTAGATTTTTCCTTTGATGAGTATAAAATGTCCTTCCTTATCTTTTTTGATTACTTTTGGTTGAAAGTTGATTTTATTTGATATTAGAATGGCTACTCTAGTTTGTTTCTTGGGACCATTTGGTTGGAAAATTGTTTTCCATTCTTTTACTCTGAGATAGCGTCTGTCTTTTTCACTGAGGTGTGTTTCCTGTATGCAGCAAAATTCTGGGTCCTGTTTATGTATTCAGTGTGATAGTCTATGTCTTTTTATTGGAGAATTGAGTCCATTGATATTAAGAAATATTAAGGAAAGATGATTGTTGCTTCCTGTTATTTTTGTTATTAGAGGTGAAATTATGTTTGTGTAGGTATCTTCTTTTGGGGTTGTTGGAAGATTGCTTCCCTGTTTTTTCTAGGTTGCAGTTTCCCTCCTTGTATTGGAGTTTTCCATCAATTATCCTTTGAAGTGCTGGATTTATGGGAAGATACTGTGTAAATTTGGTTTTGTCGTGGAATACCTTGGTTTCTCCATCTATGGCAATTGAGAGTTTTGCTGGGTATAGTAGCCTGGGCTGGCATTTGTGTTCTCTTAGCGTCTGTATGACATCTGTTCAGTATCTTCTCACTTTTATAGTATCTGGTGAGAAGTCTGGTGTAATTCTTATAGATCTGCCTCGACATGTTACTTTACATTTTTCCCTTACTGCTTTTAGTATTTTTCTTTGTTTTGTACATTTGATGTTTTGATTATTATGTGATGGGAAGTATCTCTTTTCTGGTCTAGTCTATTTGGAGTTCTGTAGACTTCTTGTATATTCATGGACATCTCTTTCTTTAGGTTAGGGAAGTTTTCTTCTATAATTTTGTTGAAGATATTTATTGGCCCTTTAAATTGGGAATCTTCACTCTCATCTATACCTATTATCCTTAGGTTTGGTCTTCCCATTGTGTCCTGGATTTCCTGGATGTTTTTGGTTAGGAGCTTTTTGCATTTTGCATTTTCTTTGACAGTTGTGTCAATGTTTTCCATGGTATCTTCTGCACCTGAGATTCTCTCTTCTATCTCTTGTATCCTGTTGGTGATGCTTGCATCTATGACTCCTGATTTTTTTCCTAGGTTTTCTATCTCCAGAGTAGTCTCCCTTTGAGATTTCTTTATTGTTTCTACTTCTATTTTTAGATTCTAGATGGTTTTGTTTAGATCCTTCACCTGTTTGGTAGTATTTTCTTGCAATTCTTTAAGGGATTTGTGTGTTTCCTCTTTAAGGACTTCTACCTGTTTACCTGTGTTCTCCTGTACTTCTTTAAGGGAATTATTTATGTCCTTCTTAAAGTCCTCTATCATCATCATGAGAAGTGATTTTAATTCTGAATCCTTCTTTTCAGGTGT
The DNA here is from genome assembly GCF_004785775.1 of Grammomys surdaster. Taxonomy (NCBI): domain Eukaryota; kingdom Metazoa; phylum Chordata; class Mammalia; order Rodentia; family Muridae; genus Grammomys; species Grammomys surdaster. Next base: position 5,195 of record NW_021609940.1, on the reverse strand, counting down.
GATGGGGTGACAAGGGCTTGCTATGGTGGAAGAACTGGGTTCTGATGATGCCAAGTAACTTTGGTTTCTGTTGCTTATGTTCTTGTGTTTGCCTTTTGCCATCTGGTTAACTCTAATGCTACCTCCATTCACTGTCTCTGACTGGAGCCTGTCTTTCCAATTATCTTGCTTGTGTCAGAACTCCTCAGGGTCCAAATGTCTCTGTGATCCTGTGATCCTGAGCTCCTGGGTGGAAGAACTCCTGGGACTCAGGCCACCTCTGGGATCCTGAAATCCTGCTGCTCTGAGTGCAGTGGTTCTTCTAGGATGGCTCAGGATATGGTGTCTTCACAGGAGTAGACTAGGTGTTCGCTGCTCTGTGTGTAGTGGCTTCTCTAAAATGGCTCTGGATATGGTGTCTTCATGTGAACAGACCAGCTAGGTGTCTGCCCCAGCCAAAAGTACCAAATGAAGTGGAAAGGAAGTGGTATTCCAGAGGGGTGGGGTTTGAGTGGCTGATGGGTCCTGAGCACCCCAGGCTCCCAGCTGTAGCTCTGGGGTGTAGGGTAGTAGGAGAGGGTCCTTATCCGCTGCTTCTCTGAGTGCAGTGGCTCCTCTAGGATGTCTCAGGATATGGTGTCTCCACAGAATCAGACCAGCTAGGTGTCTGGCCCAGCCAAAAGGGGGGGATACAGGAGTTTTAAAGGAAGAGACCTCACCCAGGCATCTTGTTCAGCGGCTGCAAGGGGAGTGGGTGGGGTTTCACAGAATGAGCAGTTTGAAGCAATGGATTTTACTGGAAGCTAAGATAAGTGGTTATCTGGAGGAGGCTCCCCACAATCAGGCAGAAGTTTAACAGAAGCTAAGTTGGCTAGAACATCTTGATGTGTAGTTACTAGAACAGAGTTGGGTAATTTTCCATGAGATTCTCCATCAAGAAGCTCAGATTCCAGTTAAACCTGGAAATGGCCTCAGCAAGAATACAAGATGGGAGAACTTGTGTATTGTCTTGTCACAGTGGAAGACACCAGATGATAGAAACTAAACAGTATACATGCTATGGGATGACCTGGCCCAATAGGTTGTTCTTTAGTGACAGGATCTTGAGAGGGTAGATCAGGGATCCTGGGAGGGAGAACTGGGATTAGAAAATAAAGATGGGAAAGTTTGGGATTGGGAGGTCTTGCACAGGGTATGTCTTTATGCCAAGCAAGTTTATTAAGAAGCACAGCATCTTACCTTCAGTTTGCCGGGGGGGGGGGGGGGGGTGGGGGGGGGGGGGGGGATGGGTCAGAGTCAGCAGAAAGCTATCACACAAAGGGAGGAAGTCAGCAGGAAGCTAATTAAGTAATGTTGAGCAAAGGGAACACAAGGCATGATAACCCCAGTTTCTTCAGGGGAAACCTCTCTCCCAGGTCCCAAAACCTAAACTTTGAGGTTCTGGCTGCAGCCCCAGGCTAGACCTTGCCAAGTTTTTCCATGGGCAAGGACAGGGAACGAGTATTCTCTTTGTCCTTTCATCAGGGCCTCTGAGAAAGCCTTAGATCTGCCTCCTGGGAGGAGCATAGTTGGGTTTTCCTGGCTCCTAACAATAGAGTGGAAGAGGATCAACATGGAAAATAATTTCCTTGGTGATTCTGAGGGAAAGCATGTGGTTAGCAACATCCTGTCCCCTCCTACCAGACAGCACAAGTGGAAAAGGAGCCTTGGGATTCCTACTAAATCCCCAAGAGGATCCCCTAAACAAACCCCACTGCCTGAAAAAGAATGGTGATACATTTTGGCCACCTGCTTCATCTTAAACACCCCTAGGAAAGCATAGACCCTTCCGTCTTCCAAATGATAAGCAACAATCCAAAACGAAAACTGGCTTTGGAAGGAACAATACATTTATTCAGGCTTGACCACAGATTGCTGATGAGCCAGAGAAGAGACTCAGGACCACCCAGGACAATGCAAAGAACGTAGAGATCTCTTCAGATCTCATAATTTTGCTTTCCTCATTTTTAATTGTGACATTGTTGGTACTCAGTGGTTATAGCCTCATATTGCTTTGCTTTTCATTTCTTCCATCATTGGATTCCTCCTTACAATTGTTTTTATATGTTATTGGTGTATAACTATCAGTACATTTTTTTTTAACAGTCTTAGTGGACATCCTTGAGAGCAAGATACAGTAATGGCTCTCCTGGGAGGAGCATAGTTGGGTTTTCCTGGCTCTTACCCTTTCCAGAGCCTTTGCCTGGCAAATCATGTTACTCTGGCTTAAACCTTGTATTTTAACCTGGTAAGAATGGTGTCTTCTGGGGTATACAGTGTTTAAAAACTAAAATCCTAAGGTGAAGGCAGTCTAGCTAGCCTTGACTACAATAAATCTATCCAGTGTAAGGCGAGTTTGTGACACCTCTTACATGGAGTTGTAGTCCTCATTATCACGGAAGAAGGTTCAGAAAACTAATTAGCCATCACATTTCTGCTCCTCAAAACCTTGCAAGGATTACAACTGGAAGTGGAGGGTGTGACTAGAGGGTTGGGATGTGGGGAGGAGGAGGAGGAGGAGGAGAAGGAAGAGGAGGAGGCATCGAGGGGAACATATGAAGAAACCAGCTGACAGGAAAAGACTGAAAACCCTCACCACCTAGATTACCTGTCACAGATAAAGCACGCTCCAGGAGAGCTTGCCATTTGCAAACACGAGAAAGCTAAGCAAATATGACCAGCTCATTAGCCCACTTTCTTTCTTAATAAACGGTCTCTATTTGTATTACTTTGCCGTGTGTCTCTCGTATAATTTTTCTTTGAACACAGTGACCTGGAAACTTCACTGTCTCCTCCAAGATCTCAGGTGTAACACAGGTCGCATCCTTACAGATGTCTCCTCATCAATGGTTATTTACAGCTAAATCCACGTCAAAGGGATCAGGAAGTTGTAGTTTCACCGTACTACCTCTAGATGGTGCTATGGGACTGCATAGAATTTTCCTCGGGCGTTGAGCCTGGATGGAGTGGTCAATCCAGCTGAACCCTTTCTATTAGGGTCTTGCTTGTTCCTTGACTATTTGCATCTATTGTATTGCTAGTTCCTCAACCTAGAACTGAACTTATTATTTGCATGTAATGAAAATGGTATAAAAGCAAAAAGGAGGAGGGGGGATGGGATAGGGGATTCTAGGGAGAGGAAATGGGGAAGGGGATGGCATCTGAAATGTAAATAAATAAAATATCCGATTAAAAAAATTCAACATTAAAAAAATCTGATCCAGAAGTCATTTTAAAGTAAAATTGTCTTATTTTCTGAAAAAAAAAGTGGGGGAGGGGGAGTGAGGAGTGGTTCATGTGTTTTCCCACATTTTCCTTCTCTCCTCTTTTATTATCTTTCCCTTTTAAAGGAGGAGAAAATTGTAGCTTGCAAACAATGAAAAAGAAATGTCTTAAAGGGACTGGAATGTCTCTGATCAGCTGTGAACACTGCTGCAGCTCAACCTGGACCATGTGGACCTCCTTCAGACGGGGAGGCAGTCTCATCTCCATTTTACATTCACATTTCCAGTGCCAATATATGCATATATTATAATTTATCCTGCATTTTATCTTTATTACTGTTTTATGATTTTTGCCTTATTACAACATATATTATATAAGGTAGTCTTACACTTATAGTTTCACCTTTGGAATGTTTGTTAACTATTGCATCTAATAAGTTATATCCAGAAAATGTACTACAGTCATGGAAAGCTTAATAACGTGGACTCTAGACGAAAGTGCATCTAACTGATGTTTTGGCTTTACCACAATTTGTGAGTCCCTCATTAAAGACGCTCAACTGTGAAGAAGGAGGGAATTCCAGCTCTGAAAGACTTCCAACTGTGCCTCCGGGTCAGGAGCTAGGTGTACATAGTGATAAAGAGATATACTCATGGTAAAAACTATGAGTTGGGCACATAAATATGAAAGCAAAGGGAATACAATTTGACTAACAGCCAACAATACACCTGCAAAGGTTGGGGACCACTCATACCTGCAAGGTCAGTGAATCATAATGCAGTCAGGGCTAATAGCCATCAGACAGCCGCAGGCCACAGTCAGCCAGTGACAAATAAGATTTCAAAATGGGCAAGAGGAGCTTCAATCAACTCCCTAATTGGGTGTGTAGCATGCAGGCAGTGTGTAATCATCTTCCCTGTTGTGCTAGGGGAACATTGTAAAGTGTGGGATCCGCAGTTGGTGGGTCCCAAGCTATGCTTAGAGATTTAACTCAGAGGAATGACTTCAGTCTTTGGCCTACGGAAAACACAGTTCTCAAGAATAGCCAGCCTCTCACTGGAGCCCTCGGGGCTAGCCCTTTCAAACCCAGTGTCAATCTCTGCACCTCTTCTGTAAACCTCAGGCACCACAGCTTTGCGGTGACTATCCTTAGAGACTAGTCTCAACTCATTCTCTCTCCACTGAGTCATCCAAATACTTTGGTGTAGACTTCTGCCCCTGTCCTCAGGGATTCGTCTAGACCCCACGGAAGGGGGAGGGGGGAGATGGGACAAGAGACACAAAGAAGAAGCACAGGTCTGAATGTCTGATCGAGTGCTTAAACTTTATTGTTCCTGCTGCCTTTATAAAGGCAAGCAGGGAGGAGGGTTGTCAGAAGCCATAATAGGACAAGCTAATAATTAGCAGTTGATCATCCTGAAATGCTTGCCTCGGATTATTATCTGCGACAAGTGTGCCACATTTAGCAAGGCTATGTTGGACATATTTTAGGAAAGATCCTGCTATTAATATGCTTTTCCTATTATTATTAAACATATATAACAATCACTAAGCAATAGCACTCCCCTTTGGAGCAGATCTCTGCAGACCCACGAAGATGTACTGTCTTGTAGTGTTGCTATACAGACAAATAGACGACTTCTTAAGTCTTAATGATGATCCGATAAGAATTCCTAAAGTTATATCAATGATTATTAAGCTCTTTTATAGTGGGACTGCTATTAAGTCCCTTTCTGATAGTCAAAACTGCTATAAGAACTCTGCCAGTCTCCGAAGTGTCATCAGTTAACAGCATTTAGATAGTAACCAGACTCTCTCCTGCTCAGAGCACATTCCAAGGTGGTTGTAAAACAATTAACCAAGGGTCACTAAAGGGAACTCACGATTTATTATAGGTGCTAGGACAGAAGAAAAAATTATTGCTTGGGTTTATCTATACAAAACTTCACTAA
>NW_021609939.1:0-1831 GCF_004785775.1 Grammomys surdaster | reverse complement strand
TTCATGATTTTCTGAAAGACAATAACACAGTTAATAAAGAAAAGTGGATCTGGAGTTTCCATTGGATACATACTACATAAATTAATGTATACAAAGGCACATGTTACAATTGCGTGTAAAGTTTATATATATATATAATATTCTTACGAATTTTAGAATAAAAACAGGAGATTGGCTTGTATAGACTTATTGTTATTAAAAAGCTCTACTGTTTAGTCTGATAAATACATTATAATGAGAAAGAATTATACCAGCCATGTCTGGAATGTGGCTCCTTGTCCATCTTCCCCTTTTCCTGTAGGCTGCTGTTCTCTTTCTCACTACATTAGAGCACTTGAAAACATAGCAGGTTTGAGTCTATTCCTGCTGTTAGTGTGTATGAGTTCAAGTTCCTTCTGAAAGTAAAATCACACTGCTAGTAATTTTCTGTTAGTGGCAATTCAAGAAAGCCTTCTGTTGCTAAAGACTGCTGCATGATGGCAGTAAGTAGTATTTATTGAACTAGATAGTGTTAAATGTGGCTTGTGAGAAGATTTTTAGACTTCTTTGGAAGGAGGACAAATGTTTTCCTATTACTTGGTCAGGCTTTTTATAAATGATGAAACTAATCAGCCACAGAGTGAAATGTTTGTTTTACTCTTCATTTGAAATAAAAACTCACAAGCTATAGTAATAATACAGGCTTTAACAATACACTCTTTTCTCAGCTTTCTGATTTAGTAGAGCCAGAACTCTGATACAAGACAATTAAGCAAACAAGTCCAATCCAGACTTCCCCAGATTTTACAGGTACTTTTCTTTGTTTTTATTGTTTACCATTAAAATACTATATCAGTAGATCTATAAAACCATACCATAATCTGGACACAAAATCATTCCCTCAACACCAACAAAACCAACTTGTAAAACTAGACAATTATGAGCTTTTCATTATTCTTCAATTTTTATAGAAACAGCATTGTAATTTATGTGTCCTTTTAGCCCATAGTTCTCTCTTTTTAAAAATTCAATATTGTATTTATGAGATTTATGTATTGTTAAATGTTATCAGCTCATTTCCTTCCTCTTCTATGCAGAATTCCATTACATGAATGTTGTAAGACCTATTACTGCTTTGATGGATATTTAAGTCACTTATATTTCATAGCCATAATTTCCCATAACATTCATGTATTATTACACATATTTATACCTCTTTATGTGTTTGTACAATGTTCCTTACAATTTCTACTTAAGAATACATGGTGGAGTCTTAAACTTTTCTATGCTATACTCTGATTTGATTTTGTATACTTATATCTTTAATGTTTCATATCTTAACAATAGCTAATATGGATATATGCTTTAATTTTTCCAATGGCAATGAAAGCTACCCTTGGATATCACAGTTATGAGAGCTGATACCTTCTTATATCCATCAGTCCCTAGATTGCCGACATTTATGGATAGCCACTTTATATCTTTGCTTATATACTTCAGCGGACACTTTCGTATTTCTCATTGCGTGTGTGGTATTCTAATACTTTACTGTGTATAAGTTCCCCGAATGTCTTAGATTGTGACTTGTCTTTTTGCTCCCTTATAATATACTAACAAAATAGTTTGAAAATGAATTCTCATGCAGACTAGATAGCCCAGAGACCTAGGGTAAAATAAAATGCTACTGATCTAAAACAAAGTATTAATAAAATGACTACTAGTGATATTCTGCTATATTCAGATCAGTGTCTTATTCAGTCATTAGAGAAGATTCCTGCTACAGCATATGGAAACTGATACAAAGATGAACGTGAGCCAATATGTGGAGGGAAAGTCCTTGGAACACAGCTCT
>NW_021609938.1:0-1116 GCF_004785775.1 Grammomys surdaster | reverse complement strand
TTAGGATGTGCCAGAGACCATGAGTGGGAGAGCACCAAGGAGTCTATGGGGGTGATCTTAGCTGAAATGCATAGCAGTGAGATATGGATCCTGCAGCCAGTCAGGACCCCCAGGGGAGAGTTAAGGACACCAATAGAAACAAAAACCTTTGCACTCAAAATTTGTCCTGTCTACAAGAAATGCAGGCACAAAGATGGAGCAGAGACAGAAGGATTGGCCAAATGATACCCTGCTCATATTGAGGCCCATCCCATGGGCAAGCACCAATCCCTGACATTAGTGAAGATACTCTGTTATACTTGCAGACCGTAACTTAGCATAATTGTCCTCTGTGAGTCTCCATCCAGAACCTGATTGAAACAGATGGAGAGGTCCACAGCCTAACATTGGACATGGCTCAGGGAGTCTTTTCAAAGACTTGGGGAAATGATTGGGAGACTCTGAAGAAACAGGAAGTTCATAAGAAGACCATCAGAGTCAAGTAACCTGGGTCCTAGGAGACTCTCAGAGAATGAATCATAAACAAAGAGCATACACATGATGGGCAGAGGTCCCCACCATATATGTACTATATGTGCTACTCAGTCTTCATGTGGGTCCCCAATAACTGTAGGATGGACTGTAGGATGTCCCTTTATGTGCTATCTGTCTGTCCAAACTGTTCCCTCTAATTGGCTACCTTGTCTGATATCAGTACAAGAAGATGTGCAGAGACTTGTCATGCCAAGGTTGGGGGATATACAAGTGGTCCCAACCCTCCTTGGGGAGATAGTAAGGAGTCAGGGATGAGGGACTGTGTAAGGTGGAATGGGAAGGTGGTAGTAATTGAGATGTAAATTGAATAAGTGGAAAAAACATACAAATACAAACAAATAAAATAAAAGTTTAGAAATCATTCTATTATTTCTAAATTTTCTAAATTTCTTAATTTCGACCTACTCAGTACTTCAGGGCATAAGCAAACTATTAAAGATTTCTGGCCAAATTTCACACAAACGACATCCAGATGAACTTTTCAAAGTAAATTTTCCATGAAGTACTATAACCTCGACTTTCTACCTCTATCTGCGGTAATAAATGGTTGTTGTGCATGGTTCTGTCAGATCACAGCTCATC
>NW_021609937.1:0-3341 GCF_004785775.1 Grammomys surdaster | reverse complement strand
CTCTCTCCCTCCCTCTCCCTCTCTCCCTCTCCCTCTCTCTTTCTCTCTCCCTCCCTCTCCCTCTCTCCCTCTTCTTCCCTCTCTCCCTCTCCTTTCTTTCATGATTTATTTAAATTATTGTTTTATGAGGAAGTTTATCTACAGTTTAGGTTGTCAAAAGCCCAGGCTAGGTTCCAACCCATGGTATTCCTCCCAATTTGACCTCCCAAGGGCCAGGAAAGAGCCATCATGTTTTGTTTGGGTTTGGTTTTTTATTGGATATTTTATTTATTTATATTTTAAATGTTATCCCATTTCCCCTCTGCAAACCCCCTATCCCACCCTCCTCCCCCTTTGTTTTGTTTTTTTATAAGCTTAAAATTTAACAATAATTCAGTCTTGGGGCTGCAGATGTACCTTAGTTCATAGACTGATGGTCTGGCATGCACAAGATCTGTACTTCATAAACCAGTCAAAAACATTTGTCTGTAATTATAGCACTCTGAATGTGGGGGCAAATGGATCAGAAGTTCAAAGCTATCTTTATGTAAGGGATTTGAGGCCAAACTATGGCAAAAGAGACCCTGCTCCCCCCAAAAAAAACAAACAGTCTCAATGGTGGGAGTTTCCAGAAACAGGAAGAATACTACTTTCTTACTATAACTACAATATTTGCTTTTTTCCTTTTTCTTGTGGAAGTAAGAGTATAACACTTTCTTTAGAGACTTTTACAGAAAGCATAAAAGGCTTAATTCTTTAGATAATTTAAGTGCCTACCTACCTAGTTGGAGAGAAATGTATCTTCCAGCTACGTGGTTAGTAAGAGCAAAAATAATTATTTATTATCTTAATTACTTTAATGACATCAGTCAAAAAGTATACCACAAAACACCTGTCTGCATAAACTTGAAAAAGTTTTGTTATTTAAAATTAAAGCTATACATGTTTCCCCAAGCCATCTTTACCCAACCAAAACTCTCAAAGAATAAATTTATACAGTCAGCTCACTCAACAAGTTTGATAGCTTAAGTTTCTTAAATACTCTAAAAAAAAAGTAAAGATTTATGTATTGCCAGGAGCTTGCCCCAGCACGTTGACAGGGTGGCCCACAAGATGAGCCGAGGGGTGAGTTAGGCTCGGTGGTCAGGGGAACGTGCAACTCTGACTGGCTGGCAATCAGACTGCTTCTTTATTTAGACAGGTTTCACAGAATGAAGACAAAGTGACTCGCCAAGAGGTAGCGATTAGATCATTTTGTCTCTGGACATATGTTTGAATTTTCATTACATGTCAGGGGTTACAAGTTCAGTCACAATTAGAAAATACAAACAGAACAGATTTTATTTTATTATTAGCCCTATAACTCCAATTCAAAGGATCCAAAGTATGTCTTCATCAAGGCAAACACACTTATTATGACAGCCTGCTTTTAGGATGGCAGAGAGAAAATATCTGAACCTGTCCTTTTATGAATAGCAAATACTAACACCTAACTCCTTTTACCTTATCATTTTATCATCTACACTATAAAGTAGGAAAAGGTTACTTTAGTCAATCTACCTTATTTACCCAGTTCTACTTCCCCAGGGATGTATCCTATATAGCTATCTCTATCTTTATACTGCATTTTCAGAAAGCTCTAAGTATATTGTAACAAGAAGTTTAACGTCTGTTACTAATTCTTTTGGCCAGTCAGAGTTTGCCAATTACTTCTGGTTACTCTGCACCAATTATAATGTTTGAGTTTGCTGAGGGGCGGATACCCCAAGAAGATTCCTGGATTCATAATGTCATTTAGAAATTTCTAGCATTTTATTATCTGAGCTTATCACAATCTCCAGGGCATAAGGAAAGTTTCCAAATAGTGTCCAGATAAAGTTGTTTCACTAAAAGCAGAAAGGATTCTCCTAAAAAGGCTACTCAGACATAATTTTTCTCAGGAAAAGAGATTAAAATGAACCATAACACAGAAAGACCCCAAGAATGCAGCACGCAGGCACCAAAACCTAAAAGTAAGAGACAGAATGACAACAATGGCAGCATTCAGCGCAGCCTTGATAGAACTGTGTCAAACAGCAGTGCTGGCTTCATGACTTTGGTCATTTCCTATGACTGTGCCAATGTATTTATTTGTGTGTACCTGTATAAGAGTCTGCACACAGGTATGTGTAAATACACACCAATGCCAGAAAAGGGCATCATTCTCTGGGCTCTGAAGGTACAGGTATTTGTTGGACCCCAACTGGATAAATAGGTGCTGGGATCTGAACTTAGGTCCTCAAGATTGAATAGCAACTAATCTCCCTACTAAGACAAACTCTCCAGCCTGCTAATAAAACATTTGTAACTACAAGTAAGTCCAAACAAACAATCCTGTGTACAAAGAAAATACATTTTTTTTAATATTTTCAAAAGCTAGTCTGGGGAGATAGCTCAATCGGTAAGAATACTTGCTTTGCAAGCATGAGGATCTGGGTTCAGGTCCCCAGCAGCAACATAAAAAGCCAGGCACAGCTGATTGCATCTATAACTCCTGCATTGGAAAACGCATGGTGAATCTCAAGAGCTGGCAGGCCAACCAGCCTAATTAAAACAATGTGCTTCCGGATCTGTGAGCGATCTTTTCCTCACGCAACAGGGTACAGAGAAATAGAGGAAGATCCTCGCCATCGTGGACTCACAAGAGCTACCTAGGTGCACCTAATTACCTACACACTTGAAAGCACCTCATGTAGACACAACACACACATACCACATACTACACTCGTTCACTAAAAAAATAACTGGGCCAACCTAGATTTTTCTCAAGTAATAATTTTCCATAGTCACACTTAATTGCAACATTAGAACACTCTACTTCTGATAATGACAAGTTTGCCATGGTAGCAAATGCTTATAAACTTAACACTTAGAAGACAGAGGCAAGAGGACTGGGAGTGCTATACGGGACCTAGCCTCAAATTAACAAGATAAAATAAATAGTGATGATACCTCGGCAAGTTTGAGGCCAGCCTGGGTTCCAGAATGAGGCTTCTGCCAATAAACAAACAAACAAACAAACAAACAAGAGTACATGTCTTTGAACCCAGAACTTGATAGGCAAAAGCCAACCTGGTCAAATACCTCCAGGCCAATTAGGCCTGTGCATCATATAACCCTATCTCAAAAAAAATCCTAAATTAATTAATTAAAAGTTTAAAAATAACATTCAGAGCAATCTCTTTTGGCCTCTACTCCCACCAGTTAACATACCTCCCTCTGGTGGACAAATGGAAACTGTACTGCGAGAATGGGGCCTTTCTGTCTTTTCCCTCCTTTCCTTTAATCCAACTCAATACAATTTGTTCTATTTCTTTTTTTTT
>NW_021609936.1:0-1360 GCF_004785775.1 Grammomys surdaster | reverse complement strand
TTATATATTATTATATTATATATTATGTATTATATATTATTATAATTCTTAATTATTATAATTCATTATCTAAATAACAATATAATTATATTAACATGATATACTGTATTAATTAAGATATATATTGAGATATATATTAAGATATATATTGATGTTATATTAATATATTTTATCCTATTGTGTAGTGTGTCATATACATAATATTGTACCATATTTTATATGTATGGTATTATATATTATACAATATCATTATAGTAATATGATACGTTGTATTAAGATATATGTTAAGGTTATATTAATATATTATATCCTATTATATAGTGTGTCATATACATAATATTATACCATATTTTATATGTATGGTTTTATATATTATACTATATACAATACCATGTAATATAATCATATCAAAATATAATATTGATCATTATAATAATAGATATAATCAATATATAATTGATTATATCAATGTATAATATTGACCATATAATAATTATTAACATATTACGAGTCAACATTATATTCACATACTATATTGTTATATAATATACATTACATTATATAGGCTATAGAACATACATATAGATACTAATAGATGTGTATTCATATCTATCGATTATAATGTCGCTGCCATGACTCCCTATCTGCTCGCCTGCTATAGGGGAGTGTGGATTCTCTTCCTGTGTCAGTTGTGGAAGACGTCCGCCTTCCCAGAGATACCTCGTGATGTCATGTCCATGATGTCACCTCCGTGATGTCATGCCCGTGATGTCACAGTGTGATACCATACCTGTGATGTCACACCCATGATGTCACAACGTGATGTCATACCCATGATGTCATGTCTGTGATGTCATACCCATGATGTCATACCCATGATGTCATAGCCATGATGTCATACCCATGATGTTATACCCATGATGTCATACCCATGATGTCATAGCCATGATTCTGCCCATATCATACCCATGTCATACCCATGATGTCATAGCCATGATGTCATAGCCGTGATGTCACGCCTGCGATACCACACTCGTGATTTCACATCCTTCATGCCACACCCATGATGTCACAACCGTGATTTCACACACACATGATGCACACGATGTCACCCCCGCGATTTCACACCTATGGTGTCACACCCGTTTCAGACCTGTGATGCTATACCCATGAATCATTCTCATGTCGCATCCGTGACGTCACACGCTCAATGTCACGCTCACGACGTCATGCCCAGGAGGCGACACCCGATCATCATTCCAGTCAAGAAAACAAAGAATAAAATTTGATGGGTAAAATAATAACAGGAATAATAATAATAAATAGAGTGAACCCTGACCTGTAGCTAATAGAGTATTGA
>NW_021609935.1:0-5525 GCF_004785775.1 Grammomys surdaster | reverse complement strand
GGGAGGGGGTGCAGTGAACAGGATGTAAAGTGAATAAGTAAAAAAATTAAATTAAATTTTAAAAAAAGCAGCAACAGGATGGTAAGAGTCAAGCCCATGGGGTAACTGTCTCATGGTAAAACAAAACAAAACAAAACAAAAACAAAAACAAAAAAACCAGTGAGATCCCAGTCTGTATCAGGTTCACTCCCTGTGTAACAGCAAGGAGTGGGTGTTGAACTGAACAGTGCACATGACATTCAGCAAGGAAGCTGGTGACTGGTGACAGTCAGGGCAGAAGATGAGTCTGTCCTGTCAGTGGGTGAAGGTGTCGGGTACAGGGATCCCCATGACGGGTCTCTGTAGCCATACACTGAGGAGAGCATCCAGGCAAGCCCGGGTTCACAGGCCACTCTTGCCCTCAGAACCGCAGCAGCCAAGCAGAGCGACTTGCAAGCCTTCTGGACTCCTGTCTCTCTCAACAACTCCCTGAAGGTCACGGCACCCAGGGAAGACTAATTAATTTCCTTTGTTTTTCAGAGTTTCATTTTTTTAAATTACAGACTCCCTCCTCTCTAATAAATACTCAACAATTAAAGCGAGGGTTTTTTTTTTTTCCACACAAAGTGTGACTTCAACATTTCAATGTCCCCCCCCCCCCCCCGGGGGGCCCCCCCCCCGCGTCACCTTCATTGCCATAAACAGATTTGGGGAAAACTGCTTTTGACGCCCCAGCTGCCATTAGCCACTTAAAATCCCGTAATTATCATCCTATCATGGGCCTGTTAACGAGCAGTAAAAATAAGGCCATTGAATATGGTAATTTATTCGTAAATTAGCCTAATGAGAATGGGTTTCAGACTGTTTACTCGCTGTGGCCTGCACAGGGCAGAGACAAGCCACAGGAGCGGTGCCTGCCTGAGCGGAGGGGTCCACCCGTCAGCGTCTCAGGGTGACATTGATTACTGTTCCCTGATTCCATGCAATCCTGCCCACCCCAGCTGAACATTAGGGAGGCCTGAGAGCCAGAGTTTAGGGCAGGGCTGGGTCCTACACCTTTCTAAACTGGGGCAACTTGGATGCGGCACGCGGTGCGGCCTCCTGTTCAGCTTCGCCATCCATAAAATGGGGGTTTCCGAGCCAGCCAATGGGGTTGCCGTATGGAAATGATCAGAGCACCGCTCACCTATAGCACGGGGCTATGCATATTACCATGGTCTCCAGGGTGAATGATCCATCCCAGATCAACCTCAGACCCTTTGGTGCACAGCACACCCCTGCTGAACCTCAGAGTGTGGCCTTATTCAAAAACAGAGTCTTTGCCAATGTGATTACGTAGGATGAGGTCACGCTGGTGGGGTGAGCCCCGGTCTCACAATTAACGTCCTTGTAGGAAGACAGGAGGACACAGATTAGGGAGGAGAGAAGAGAAGAGACTGGGGCTCCAAGGCTTACAGCTCCCCCTGTGGAGGCAGAGATGGGCGAGGAAGCCACAAGCCAGGAGAGGCTGCAGGAGGCAGGACCGGTGCACACAGCCGCTCAGCTGCATGTGCTTGTGTCCCTTCCTACCCAGGAGCTCTAGGCTGTGCTAAACACGAAGAACAGTAGATACTTGAGGGACCGAAGGGTTTAGCTGTCTTACAGTCCATCATGAGAAGTCAGGACAAGAACCTGGAGGCAGGAGCTGATGCAGAGGCTGTGGAGGGGTGCTGCTTACTGGCTTGCCCCGCATGGCTCATGCAGCCTGCTTACACAAACCACCTTCCACCTTCCCAGGGGTGGCCCCACCCACAATGGTCTGGGTCCTCCCCCATCAATCATTATATAGAAAAGAAGGACGGAAAGAAAGAAAGCAAGCCCTTCACACTTACCTACAGACCAAGCTGATAATTTGACACAGACATTTCTCTCTTCACGATAACTCTGACTTATATCAAGTAGAAAAATGTCTAACCAGGACAGAGTGGGATACGAACCCTCTCAGCTCTCAACTCTTTGGAAAGATGGTCTTTGAAATCTTCTGTGGGTCTCTCTCTTTTCTCCACCATTGTCTCCTGCTTTACAGCTTCTCTGACTGGATTCCAGCCCCTCTTAGGTGTCAGGCATCACCCTTTCCACAAGGCGGCCACAGCCCCAACCCTCCCACTTTCACAAAAACAGGAAGCATGCTTTGAGACACCCCATGATTTTTTCTGAGGTCCCAAACAGTGGGACTAACTTAGACTGAAGTTCTGATTCCCTTTCCAGAATGTTCTCTTCCACCCAAGATGCCAATAAAGAAATCAACTCAAGCACCATGGCTGGGGGCAGGGGGTGTTCTTGGTAACCTATCTTGCCCTGGGGTGTCCTGGGCTGTGAAAGACAAGGGGACCCTCTCTGTTAGTTTTACTTACTCTTTGGAGGGTAGATTCAGAAAAGGGCTAGAAACTGGAGAATACCGGAGCCCATTCCCCTAAACCCACAGCCTGAGCTCTGTGCATTCAGGTCCAGTTCCACAGGTCATATTCTTGAGACGTTCACGGCCTCTGCCCATAGTGGTCTCTCCTCTCATAGCCATGGTGCCTAGCTGCGGACATCCGGGTCGTTTTCCTTCTCCCCTGACACAGACAGGTAGTGATGTGGTTTCCAACTGACTTTCAAGCAAACAGATTTCCAAGCACACTTGAAGAAGGCTGTAAATGAGAAGCCACAGGGTGAGTCTCTGACTGGATTTAGTCACAGAGTTCCCGCCCTGACGTGAGTTCTCTGTAGGTGTATGTGTGACATGATGCTCTTCTGGAAGCTTTAAGGCTTAGTGAAGGGAACTGAGCATCTATCTGCTCATTCCACACAAGGCAGGCTCTAGGGGCCGGTTGGGCAGGTCAGGAGGCAGATGTGAAACCTGTGGGAGCCAGTTACAGGACATGCCAGGAGAACTAGCTGTGGGGACACACAGAAGAATAAATGCTGGGGATCCTCCAGGTAAGAGAGCCCAGGTGATAGAGCCTAGGTGAGCAGAGCCCATGTGGGCAAAGCCCAGGTGAGCAGAGCCTGAGTGGGCAGAGCCCAGGTGATAGAATCCAGGCGGGCAGAGCCCAGGCAGGTAGAGCCCAGGCAGGTAGAGCCCAGGCAGGCAGAGCCCAGGCAGGCAAAGCCCAGGCGGGTAGAGCCCAGGCAGGTAGAGCCCAGATGAGCAGAGCCGAAATGGGCCTCTAGTCCATTAAGCCCCAAGGAGCACCCAGGTAAGAAGACAAACATTGCTGCTGGCCAGTTTCTCTTGATGAACTACAGACACTAAGCATTCCTCTGTGATGAGACCCAGAGGGGAAGGCTCAGTGAGTAAGAGCATTTACTGTACAAGCATGACAACATGAGTTCAAATCCTCAGCCCCCGTGTGAAAACTGGACATGGCTACACATATTTATAAACCCTGTATGTATTAGGGAGCAGAGAAGAGTCCCGGGACTCACTGGACACTAGCCTGGCCAAAATAGAAAGCTTTGGGTTCAGAGAAATCCTGTCTTAAGGGATTAATGATACAGAACACATGATATCTTCCTCTGATCTCTACATGCATACACAGTGCATGCAGTCACATGCATACACATCCATGTATATATGCATACACACACAAGCACACACATGCATATAAACACATACACATACAAAAACACACACATTCACATGCATGCACACACACTCATACAAATACACGTGTATGAACAAACACACATACACAAATACACACACAGATACACAGATACACATATGTGCACACATGCATACATACACAAACACACACATACACACACGAACACACACATGCATACACACAAACATACACATTCATACACACACAAATACACACACATACACACATGCACACACATATACACACACGTACACACATACATCCACACACACAAATACACATGCACAGAAACACACATGTGCACACATGCATGCATACACATGCACAAACACACACACACATACACACACCTTGACGAAGACTATGCTGGTAATTTTTTTTTTGGTCAACTTGACTGTCATCCGGGACCCCCAATCGAGGACATGTGAGCATTTTGTCTCAGCCCACTGTGGCTGGTGCCACCGCTGGGCTGGTGGTCCTGGATGGTATAGGAAAGCAGGCTGAGTGAGCCAATATGGTTTCTGCTTCAGTTCCTGCCTCCAGGTTCCTGCCCTGACTTCCTTCCATGATGGATGGTGATCAGGATATATAAACTAAGTAAACCCTTTCCTCCCCAACTTGCTTATGGTCGTGATGTTTACCAAAGCCACAGAAGGCAAACTAGGACGGTGGCCAACCTGGGTGCGTTGGCACACATCTGTGCCTGTGGCAGGAAAATTGCAAGTTCTAGGCCAGCCTGGGCTACATGTGAGACCTTGTTTTAAAACAATCCAAACCAAGCCTAATTGGGTGCAGACACACTGTGTGCTCCCTGCATTAGGGTCCTGAAGGGAAGCCTGGAGACGGGGAGCCTCTGTGACTTCTATCGATGTCCAGATGCTCAAGATGCAGCCCAGCAAGCTTTTGCCACACTTGAGCCGAGGCTGTTCCTTGTTATAAATGTGTGTTCCCGGGCCCCATGTCTGGTCTGGGTGGCTCATTTTGTACAGTTTCAAGCCTTCAGGATCACAGGGAGTTGGGAGCTGCTGAGGTAGTCAGGGAGCAACCTTGATTCCGTCTTCTAGACCCTGCAACCTTGTGGTCTGTCACAGGAATATCTTCAGTACTGAGACAACCACTGGGCTCCACAGGCAGGTTAGTGGTGACCTCTGCCCAGGTGTTAAGAAAGGGTTTCACCACGTGTTGCCATCACAGCCTCGGTTTCTCCTTCCTCTGCTTGCACTAACCATTGCTAAGAATCTGAATGGATTTCCTCACCCATCAGAAAGTCAGTCAGCAAATGGCATGAGACAGCTCTGTACTAGACTGTGGATGCAGAGGGTTATGCCTCCTGCTGCAGTGTGGATGAAAGACCTCCAGATGCCCACATGTTAAAGATTTGGTTCTCTGGGACCTCCGTGGGAGCACTGGGTCCTTTAGAAGTGGAGTCTTGTGTGAGGTGCTGGGGATTGAACCTGGAGCCTCCTGTGTGAGTAGCAAGCACTCTACCTGTGAGCAACACCCAGAGTAAGCTCTTCCTTTTCTTTCTTTCTCTCGCTCATTCTTCCTTCCTTCCTTTCTTTCTTTTGTTTCTGTTTGTTTGTTTTGTTGTTGTTGTTGTTGTTTTGAGACAGGGTTTCCCTGTGTAGCCCTGGCTATCCTGAAATTCACTTTGTAGAGCAGGCTGGCCATGAACTCAGAGATTCACCTGCCTCTGCTCCTGAGTGCTGGATGAATGAAAAAAGAAATAAAAAAGGAGAAGACTGTTCTCAGGCATGGTAGAGGAGAGAGTTTATTAAAGATGTTAGAGAGAGCATTAGGGAGAGCAGAACTAGAGGCTGACTCATCTGGAAGAGTCCAGAATGAACATGGCGGTAAGCTGAACCACAGGAGGAGAGGGGAGGAGAGGGGAGGAGAGGGGAGGAGAGGGGAGGA
>NW_021609934.1:0-1827 GCF_004785775.1 Grammomys surdaster | reverse complement strand
GGATTCAGTAAACGATTCTGCAATGAATAAGCAAATAGTGAAAGGTCTTTTGTTGAGGCTGCTCTTGAACTCCTGAAAAAAAAATCCTTCCATATCAGCCTCCTGAGTGTTGAGATTTATAGACACATGTCAGGATGCCTGGTTTGTTAAATTAACAGTAAAGAATGACATTTATTTCATTAAAATGTCTGTTATTATTTACATAGTACTGTGGAAGATATTGAGTGTGTGGAAAGGCCATCAGAAGTGGCTCCTGTCAGCTCAACTGATGGAACACGGAGATAAGATAGCAATGACTGAATATGAAACATAGTGGGATATTGTTCTTAATGCCACAGAAATAAGGGGAAGGGGCTGGAGGGATGGCTCAGCAACTAAGAGCACCCTCTGGTAACATAAATGTAACAGACAGATTTCTAAGCTTTTATTCAATTATTTTGTGTGTACAGGGGCTTTATCTTCATGTATGTCTATGCATCACATGCATGCCTGATACTAACGAAGGCCACAAGAAGGCATCAGATGGCCTGGAACTGGAATTACGAACTGTGATTCTTCATATGGGTGCTGGGAATCAAATCACAGAACTCTCTCTTTAGCTCCATTAGAATTTTAGATCTTGGCACATTCCTTACCCTTATCAGTTGAGAGAAGCCTGTGAGGTGTTTCTTCTATTATTTGCTCTATAACTGAACCAACTTGTGTTAATTTAATGTTGTCATTAATTTAATGTGTTGTACTGTATACAACAGTATGTTGTATAGTGTACAGTGTTGAATTTTTTTTTTTTTTTGGTTTTTCAAGACAGGTTTCTCTGTATAGTCCTGGCTGTCCTGGAACTCACTGTGTAGACCAGGCTGGCCTCGAACTCAGAAATTCGCCTGCCTCTGCCTCCCAAGTGCTGGGATTAAAGGCGTGCGCCACCACCGCCCAGCCCAATGTCGAATTTTAACACCTTGAATTTTATTGAGCGTATTTAAGTCCACTTTCCTTAGAGATTGTATATACAGCCTTAATCTGGATTTCGTGACAGGATAGTGAAACTTAGAATGAATTAGAAAACAATATCTTTTGAATTAATTGGAAAAATTAAAAAGAGTTGGTGTTCATAATTCTTAACATGCTTGCTTGCATTTGATTTTGAAGTCACCAAGTCTTGGACATATTTTTCTTAGATGTGGTTGTTTGTTTTTATTTTTACTTTTTGATATAGGTCTGTACAGGTGTTCTATTTCTTCTGGAATCAGTTTGGTTATTTGCACATTTCTAAAAAGCTATTTATTCCTTTATGTTGTTTAATTTATTGGCACATAAAATTGTCATATCATTCTCTTATACTTATTTCAAATTTATTTACTTATTCTCTCACGGATATGCATGTATGTCTCTGCTTTCAGTGCCTGAGGGGGTAACACAAGTAGTGACACGTAGGTGATGCAGGTAGTACAGGCAACAAAGGTAACACATGTGCAGGGGGTGTGCGATAGTTGCCATGGCAAAAGATGAAGAAGCATTTTGTTGCCTAAGGATGTTGCCATCGCTGGGTTAGAGGCTGGCTGTAAACAGCTTCTGGCTGTCCGTGATCAGTTCCGATACTAACAGTGATCAAGAGAACACACTAAGTGAGGGCTGGTAATGATATTTCAGCCCAAATTCCAATGATGCTTAGTCCCCCTGGCAAAGGACACTCTGTGGACGGCACTGAGAGTCTGCCAAAAGGCAGTTATGATAGACACCTTCTGCCAAGGTTCACAGTTGTAGTGCAATTTACCAGCATAGGGACCTTTCACTATTTGCTTATTCATTGCAGAATCGTTTACTGAATCC
>NW_021609933.1:0-4954 GCF_004785775.1 Grammomys surdaster | reverse complement strand
CATAGAAGACTTGTCTCCTTTAGCAACCAATGGCTGAGATAGGCCAGCGGTGGAAACAGCAGGGTCGCAGAGAAGCTGTGGCTCATCCTGTTCAGCACTTGGTGTTGAATAACCAATGAGAGGGCTCATCACTGGGAAGGACTAATTCTCTCTCACTTGACAGTTGCTAGTTGCCTGTAGTTCTTTGTCTAGGAGCACCCATGCCTACTGGTTCAGGTCTTGCTTAGGCAATGGTATTGTTGAGGCATCATGGGTATAGCACCCTGTCATCTCTAGGAGACACAGTCTCTCTCATCCTCTGGATCTTGAAGTCTTTCTTCCTTCATGTTCCCTGAACCTTATGTGCAGAGGTTGTGTTGTAGGTGCATCCACCGAGACTGGGTATCACTCCAACATCACTTAGCCATCACAGTATAGCCAGCTGTGAGTTTCCATAGTGATCTGCAGCAAAAAAGAAGTTTCTTTGATGAGGGGTGGGAGCTATATTTATCTGTAGGTAGAAGGATACATTTCACAGTGCAGTTAGGAATTAGGCAGGTCCAAGTGGTAGTAACAAGTTCTTCTCAAAGATTCATGACCTCACAAGGCCCAGGTAGTTGGCTAGATTTCTAGTACCAGGCTTTATTTCCTTCCTGTTGAGTGAACAACTCAAACAGGATCTAACTAGAAAGCCTCCTTCCTGTGACCTAGGAAGTATAGTACCAGAGGGTGCCATGCAAGCTGCCAAGGGAGAGAAGCTATGATGTCTGTGAACACAACAATGACCATCGTGGCAAAATCTCCCTGAAGGATGCAGTGGTGGCCCTCAGATATCAGTGGCAACCAACACTGTCTAAAGGGACCTGAGGCTCTCACTATAGTGTTCTTGAAAGTGAGCGCCTAGGGATGGCAGTACGGCTCAGCCAGTGGGGCTGAGGTAGCCATGGGTGTACAAATGTCTCCTTTAAAGTCCCATGTTCTAGGTCTTTGGTTGCATACCCAGAATTGCAATGACCATAGTCTACATGAAGAGTCTGTTTGGTGTGTGGGGAGTCACCGTACTCTTCCCTGACCGCTACCCATTCCTCATACTCTAAAGGACACTGCTGCATCTTCCAGAGCCCTGGAGACACTTGTGACAGGGGTCCATTCTTTCTCGGGCCCGTTTTGGCTCAGGGTTTAGCCTCTTACCTGTCCCTATCTAGCATCTTCCTGCTTTCAGCCTGCAGTTAGACCTCAGATCTGTGGCTGTCTTCATCCTTTCTGTCTCTGGCCTTAAGGATCTAAATATTCTAAAAGAAAGCAAAACAAAACAAAACAAAACAAAACAAAACCAACGCCATTCTTGTTGGTTTTGTTGGGCTTCCCAGAGGGGACAAAGCTAAATACGTGACTAAGCATCTCTCCCTTATAAATCTTAATTGGATTTGATTCACAGATTTTAAACTTTTGATTAAAGATGAGGTTCTGAGAGAGACGGCGGTGGGAGTGGCATGTTAGTTTGAGGGTGAGCCCCTCCCTTGACATAGTGAAAGATAACACGGGAACAAGCCGTGAGTGGATGTAGGAGTCTGACTGTCCCTGCACTGTTACGTGCTGAGAATGGAGTTGTAACGGTTGGCCTTCCGATGCTGTCCACCTACCCAAAGTAGCACTGAGTGGCTCCCCCATGTGAATGTTTGCGGTTCTCAAGCTAGGCCTGGGGGCTCCTCTTCTGCTCTGAGCTCTGAGAAACGGACCTACCCAGAAGCCATCGGCTTTCTGACATCTGGAACCACTCCACCTGCTCCCAATACTCATGAATTCACCTCAGACTCATTTGACGATTCCAGCAACCGGATGGGTGTAGCAAAAACTCCCTCGATCTGATTCCTGTAAAAGCGACAGACAATCCTTCCATCTTCCTGCAGGCGGGAAGACTTCACAGAAGCCACGTGGAATGTATTCTGATGAAGAAGCAATGAGACTGTGAAAGATACATTCTATTTAACTGTTTATTTATCTACATTCCTAATGCTGCTCCCCCTTCTGGTCCCCTCCCCTCTCAAAGTCACTCCTCACATCCCTCCTCTCCTTCTCTGAGAGAGTGAGTCACCCCTGAGTATCCCTCTACCCTGGTTCATCAAGTCTCTGCCAAATTAGGCTCATCCTCTCCCACTGAGGCCAGACAAGGCAGCCATGGAGAATGAGCTGGTCTGCTACATATGAACTGGGGCCTCGGTCCAGCCCGTGTATGTTCTTTGGTTGGTGGCTCAGTGCCTGAGAGCTCCAGGAGTCCAGGTCAGTTGACTCTGTTGGCCTTCCTGTGTGGTTCCTATCTGCTTCAGGGCCTTCAATCCTTCCCCCAACTCTTCCATAAGAGTCCCCACCCTTCATCCAAAGTTTGGCTGTGGGTATCTGCATCTGTTTCAGTCAGCTTCTAGGTAGAACCTCTCAGAGGGTAATTATACTAAGCTCCTGTTTGGGAGCATTACAGAATAATAACGCCAGGGATCGGTGCTTGCCCATGTGATGGGTCTCAAGTTGGGCCAGTTACTGGTCAGCCATTCCTTCAGTCTCTGATCCATCTTTATCTCTGCATATTTTTAAAAGGACAAATTTGGGGTCAAAAGTTTTGTGGTTAGGTTGGTGTCCCTAACCCTCCACTGGAGGTCCTGCCTGGCTATACGAAGTGGCCTCTTCAGGTTCAGTGTCCTCATTGTAGGCATCTGGCTAAGGTCACCCACATTGACTCCTGAGAGACCCCCCCCTTCCAGGTCTCTGGAACTTCCTAGAGATTCCCTCTACCCATCCTAACCTCAGCAGCTGCAGATTTCTGTTCATTCTCCTGGCTCTTTGGGCCTCTCTCATGTCTCTCCCACACCTGATCCCCCCATTTCTTTCACCCCTCAGTTCCCTCTCTCCTTCTGTCTCTTATGACTATTTTGTTCCCTCTTCTAAATGTGATTCAAGCATCATTGCTTGGGCCTTCCTTTTTGTTTAACTTCTTTGGATCTGTGGGGTGCGTCATGGGTATTCTGTATTTTATGGCTAACATCCACTCATCAATGAGTACATACCGTGCATGTCCTTTTGGGTCTGGGTTATCTCACTCAGGATGATAGTCTCTAGTCCCATCCACTTGCCTGCAAAATTTATGATGTCCTTGTTTTTAACAGCTGAATAGTATTCCCTTCTGCAAACGAACCACATTTTCTGTATCCATCCTTCAGTTGAGGGACACCTGGGTTGTTTCCAGCTTCTGGCTATTACAAATAAGGCTGCTACGAACATAGTGGAGACAGCCTAGCCCAACCAGAATTGGTAATTCCAGCACTTACCTGAGTCATTGCCCACGGAGGAGTTCAGGACTCTGGGGGTGGCCTTGAATAAGTCAGTTTGCTTCTGGACCAGTCAGCAACCGCGTGTAATTAATTGGAGATAAAGTCCTTATGACTGACAGGTTGCCCGTGATTCATTATCTTAATGTTTGCTCTGGGTTCTGTGGATGTGCACAGTGATTACAGAGGGCTTTAGGAAACAGTGGCCCATTTTGCTCTGGGTCCCCTGGTTGTCTGTTAAATGTCTTCCCATAATTACATGCAACATCTCTATGCTTCCCCAGACAAGATTTACATAACGTGGGCATGGAACTTAATTTCTAAAGCACAAACACAGTGTTGGGGGAAGGCATTCTAGAATGTTGTTGAAGGCATCCCATATGTGACACACTCATCCAAAGTCGTGGTTTTGTATACTGCCTTGTTCTACAGATCTTCCTGGACTGCGGCTCACAGCAGAGCTGTTTCACAGTATAGCACCTTACAGCGTCGATGGAGGGTTAATTTCCAGCTTAAGATGTGGGTGTCAGGCATTAGGATAAGGCAGTGTACTAGACTACTGAGGAATCCCTCAAGAGACATAGTTCTCTACTTGGTATTGGAATATTGGATTCAGGGCAGCGGGGGAACTTGAGGAAGAGTCAGACTGAAGCATTGTGGGATTCCTAAGCCAGCTGCCCTTACCTATCTCCATGCTGGTCAGTTTTGGGTCATGTTTACAAAACCTAGAGTCATCGAAAAAGAGGGAATTTCAACTGAGAAAATGCCTCTGTCAGATTGGCCCATAGGCAAGTAAGTCTGTGAACACTTTCTTGATTAATGACTGGTACAGGAGTGCCCAGCCCGCCTTGGGCAGTGCCTTCCCTGACAGGTGATTCTGGTACAAGAAAGCAAATCTCGCAAGCCATAAAAAGCAATCCATTAAGCAATGTCTCTTCATGGACGATGCTTCAGCTCCTGCCTCTGGCCTCCTGCCTTGAATCCTGCCTGACTTCCCCTCATGATAAGCTAACAACTATAGCCTGAAGTAAACCCTCTCATCTCCAAATTATTATTATTTTTTTTTGGTCATGGCAGTAGACCAGTTATCATGGCGAAGACCCTGGGGTCCAGAGGTCAGAAGGAACTGTCTGACATCAAACCAAACCAAACCCTTCAGGATGAGAAAGATCTGGTGGCTTATCACAGCAATAGAAACCTAACTAGGACAATGTCCTATGTCTTAGTTAAGGTTTTACTGCTGTGAACAGACACCATGACCAAGGCAACTCTTACAAAAACAACATTTAATTGGGGCTGGCTTACAGGTTCAGAGGTTCAGTCCATTATCATCAAGGCTGGAACATGGCAGCATCCAGGCAGGCATGGTTCGGGAGGAGCTGAGAGTTCTACATCTTCATCCAAAGGCAAACAAGAAAAGACTGGCTTTCAGGCAGCTAAAGAAATGGGTCTTAAAGCCCATGCCCACAGTGACACATCTACTCTAAGGTTACACCTCCAAGTAGTGCCACTCCCTGGGCCAAACATACTCAAACCACTATACCCCATATCTCACAGTTGATAGACCGCCAGCTTCTGAGCTCAAATAGAACCTGCTTCTGTTGTGTGCTGAACAGGATGAGCCACAGCCTCTCTGCGACCCTGCTGTTTCCACC
>NW_021609932.1:0-1432 GCF_004785775.1 Grammomys surdaster | reverse complement strand
TTATGATCACTGATGCAAAAATTCTCAATAAAATACTAACATGCTGAGTTCAAGAACACATCAAAGACATCACCTGTCCTGTCCAGCAGGCCATTAAACAGGGTCCGGGAAGATCACCTAAGGGAGAATGAGGAAAAACGGGTGAACACAAAGGAACACAGCTTGTTGATAGGCTGATCAAACCGTAATTTTTATTTTTTTACACACAGGTTATATACACAAAAAGGCAGGATGTGGGGAAGGGAATGACGCAGGAGTGTAGGTATTCAGGGGGAGTACAGATATCTTCTAGAACACAGTGTCAACTGGGTGAAGGTTCAGGGGACAGATCACTATGACTCCGCCTATGATTCACTTGTCCTTATCTAAGCTGGTATTATCCACCAAGGCTCCCTATCTACAAGGTCTATGTATTCATCCTTGCAATTTCTACCAAACCTGCTTGTTTACAATAGCTTCTGGTCATCTGTTTCAGTCCTTACACAAAGACCCAAGACTTTGTGTTAGTAGGCACGTATGTCAGGCCTATTGCTGATTTTAGGCCTTCAGTGTATAAGCAGGGCTGCTCCTGACAATCATCTACCATGATCAAGAAGGTTTCATCCCAGGGATACAGGGGTGATCCAACATACAAAAATCCTTCCGCATAATCTACCATCTAAACAAAATGAAAAAACTACAAGATCATACAATTAGATGCCCTTGATAAAACCCAACAACCCTCTATATTAAAAGTCTTAGAGAGATCAGAGATACAAGGCACATACCTAAACACAATAAAGGCAATACACAGCAAGCCAATAGCCAGCAACAAATTTAATGAAGAGAAATTTTAAAAATTCCACTAAAATCAGGGACAAGACAAGGCTCTCCACACTCTTCATATTTCTTCAATATAGCACTTGAAGTCCTAGCTAGAACAATTAGACAACTAAAGCATATCCAAGGGGTACAAATTGAAATGGAAGAAGTCAAAGTATTGCTATTGGCAGATGATCTGACAGTATACATAAGAAACCCCAAAAAATTCTACCAGAGAACCCTATAGCTGATAAACAACTTCAGCCAACTGCCTGGATACAAAAGTAACTCAAAGAAATTAGTAGCCCTTCTTTACACAAATGAAAAACAAGCTGAGAAAAGTGTTAGGGAGACAATACCCTTCACAAAGGTCACAAATAATATAAAATATCATGGTGTAACTGTAACCAAGCAAGTAAAATACCTGTATGACAAGAACTTCAAGTCATTGAAGAAAGAAACTGAGAAAGATATCAGAAGAGGGAAAGATTGCCCAAGCTCAAGGATTGATAGAATTAACAAACTAAAAATGACCTTCTTACCAAAAGCAATCTACAGATTCAATGCAATTCCCATCAAAATTCCAACAAAATTCTTTACACACCTTGAAAGAACAATTCTCAACTTCATA
>NW_021609931.1:0-2749 GCF_004785775.1 Grammomys surdaster | reverse complement strand
TCAAATAGGTCTACCCAGCCCTGATATCTCTGGAAGCCTTGACCTTACACACCTGGGCCACACAGGTCTGCAGAGTGAGTGGAGACTTGTATTCTCTCCTGTCTGTCTGGAAAGGGTGTCCTGAGGAAGTCTAAGAGGAAGTGTGCAGGGAAGCTGGGGCTGGGGCGAGGTCTCATGTTTACTTTCTGTGAACTCCCTCAATTACTTTACGGGATTTAAAAAAAGAAAATGAAAGGAAAGATAGGGTCTCATGTGTAGCCCCATCCAGAGATCCACCTGCCTCCACGTCCTAAGGACCATTAGCCTGAGGAATCTTGTCAGTCTCATAGTTTAGTTTTTATGTGGTTTTGTTTTGTTTTATGGAGACTAAGCTGACCTTGAACTCATATATGCATACACAAACAAACACACACTGCATATGTACATATATACATACATCATACACACACATATATATATATACATATATATATGTGTATATGTGTGTGTGTGTGTGTGTGTGTGTATGCCTGATTCTGTCTCACCAGTGCTGGGATAAATGTGTATACAACCATACCCAGCCTTTGCCTGCCTTCATCTGTAAACATACATGCTTTCCTGGTGCTTTCACGAGGCAGAGAAAGGAGTCAGATTCCTTTTATCTGAGCCTACAGATGGTTTTCGCTGTCAAGTAGATGTCGCGAACCAAATCGAGACTTTCCAAAGGAGCACCATGGGCTTATGTATTCCACACTGCTGGATATACAGGACTCCTACAAAGATGGAGTGACAACAAGGCCAGTTGGTTTGGGGACTAGGAAACAGCCACAGCCAGCTCAATGGATCTCAACTCTTTTATTTGTTTATTTTTTTGTGGAGAGAGAGACAGGGCCTCAGGTTCTCAGGCTAACATTATATTCACTATTTAGCTGAAGCTGACCATGAATTCCTAATCCTCTGCCTCCACTTCCTCAGTACTGAGATGACAAGTTTGTGCCACCATATCTGACTATTTTGGTTTTTTAGACAGAAACTGACCAGAAGGTCCAAACCTCAAGGAAACCCCTGCCTCAGCATCAGGAAAGCTTGGATGACAAGTGTGTTCTACCCCACACTCAGCCAAGAAACAAAGTATCTCATTCGTCTTTGTTTTGTTGTGGTAGCAACTCTCCTCTGCTGGCCCAGGAGGTTTCAAGCTTTTAAATTCTTAGGAACACATTACCAGCCAAGGGTGGGCTCTGGACATGCTGTATCTACCAAGGCATCTGTTACCCATTTCCCTCTCAAAACAACAGGTGGAGGCTGAGATAGTGATACCCCTACTGAAAGATGAGTGCAGGCAGGCTTGTTGTAACTCTGAGGTGACCACTGTCTGGAAACCTCAGCCACTTCTGAAATGACAGGCTGTATAGCCCCAGTTTTTGCATAGGGGACTGTCCCCAAGGGAGTAAGGGCAGTTTCTGTCTCTTCTTCCCTTTGAATTATGACATTCTGTATTCTTACTATCACTCTACCTTACTCCTTTCCAACAAAATCTCCCACTAAACCTGGATCTTGGTTAATTGTTGGGAGCTGACTCTGAGCAGAAAGCGTCTATCATCTTTGCAGCCATCTCAGGCCATATACCCTGACAAGAGACTTGTTTTCAACAGCCTACAACAGCTGAGCACACTCTGATAAACATCTTATTTTTCTCACATATCTTGTTTTGTGGTTTAATGCCCCCAGGTGCAAGGTGCATGTGGTAAAGTGTCTTCAGCTGTGTTCCCCTGCTTGTGCTTATATACACCCATGATTTCCTTTCAATAAACGGGACTTGAACAGACTCTCTGTCTTGTCTCCATTCTTCACATCTCTCGCCCCTCCATCCTCTCTCTCTGTTGCTAGACCCTGACCCACAGACTGTAGCCGCAGCTCGGGCTGTCACAGTTAATGGCTACCAAGCCCTAGCCCTCCACCAGTGTCTCTCATTCTTAGCACTGTGTTTACACTTGAACACCTAGATTTTTATGTGTGTCCTATGATTCAAACTCAAGTCCTCATTCTTGTAAAGCCAGTGTTCTTACCCCTAATGCCACTTCCCTAGACCTCCCTTTACAGTTTTGAGACATTGCCTTTAACCTCAGAGCTTGCTTATTTTGGCCTGACTGCCTGTCCTGGAGCCTGCCTCTGCCTCTGAGGACAGAGTACAGGACTGAGTTCTTGTCATGGCTTTCCCAAAGGTGCTGGGGATTGGAACACAGGTCCTCACACTCATTCAGCAAGCACTTTATCAACTAAGCTGTGGGTCCCCAGTTCCGGAGGGTGTCCCAGGATGATCTCCTGGCTGAGGACAGAGTGGGAGCAGGGAGGGTCTGCTATCATCTCTGCCACTGCCTCTGCCCGAGTCTCTGCTGTCACCACTCGGTCACTTTCAGGCGCTGCACCTGTCTCTCAGCGTTGAGCCACCCCAGGCTGGGCCAATAGGAAGCTGGCTAGCTGGCAAGGAAGCAGCTTGGTACCCCAGGAAGGTTCCAGGAGCCAGATCTCTCCCCAAGTCTTACAGCTCTAGTGTTACAGCTCTTGTGACAGAAACTCTCGGACACCAGGATGATTCTCGAACACCCCTTTACTTCTCCAGAATAGAGCCCTTATATACAGTTTAAGGGTGGGTTAGGGTCTGGCAGCAGATAACGCCTATTGGCTTGGTCTGAGAGCTTGGAGATACCTCATCTACATGTGGGAGAGCCTGAGGCACTGTTCCTCATGACTGATGGTCATAGACCTCTCT
>NW_021609930.1:0-2086 GCF_004785775.1 Grammomys surdaster | reverse complement strand
AGAGGACAGAGCTCTCAGCTTGCTTCCATCATGAACTCCAACTCATTCTTCCACCACTCTACATCACTCCTTAGAAACCTTTCCCACCCGAGGCAGGTCCTCTGGATCTGTCCATTATAACCACTCTTCACAGTCTCAACCTA
This sequence comes from Grammomys surdaster, assembly GCF_004785775.1. Lineage (NCBI taxonomy): Eukaryota > Metazoa > Chordata > Mammalia > Rodentia > Muridae > Grammomys > Grammomys surdaster. The sequence continues at coordinate 1,943 of NW_021609930.1, read as the reverse complement.
CATGAAACATAACTACAGGAAGAGGGAAGCAGGGAGTACAAGAGATTTCTACTTCCAAAATAAAAGAAGAGAGCAAAGTCATTAAACAGGACGTTGCTTAATGACTTTAAATAGAGGTCTTCAGCACAGTATCCCGTCAGTATCTATAGAAAATTCTTACTGACATAAACCACATGGAATACAATATGGAGGTGGAGATCAGACTGCTTCAACCTGTTCAAAAACTGTTGTCAGCATTCCTAGTTGTTAAAACATAGGTAGAATCCACCTCATTTCATTTGACCTGCAGAAGCAGTACATGTAGTTGTCAAGTCTATTGTACTTTCTTACAGAACAAACACAGCATGCAATGTCTCAGGATTTCTTCAGTATTGTTAACTTGTCATCATATCTACTTATAACCATTCACATCATTGTCTAATGAACACTGGTAAGATGGAAAGTGTATCTTTCCAACTTATTCCTCCTCAAGATGGACTTGTTTCTGCTTTGTGTGAGATCATTTATCAATTGAAACTTACATGAACCTATTTAAAAGGGACAATGTTACAACTCAGCTCATAAAAATCAATTTAAAACTTCATTGAGTTTTAATATTTTATAGACACCATTACTTCAGACTGATTATGTTGAAAGTATAGGCCAATCCAGCTACAGAGTGTCAGAGAGAAATGAATGTTCAGGACCTTATAGCATCAAGGAACATGCTGTTAAACTTGCCCCTGTTACTATATCCTCTCTAAGATCTGCCTTCTTCCTGCTTTCTCTACAAGCTTCTAACAAGCAGATCCATTATGAGCTAATACGTAAACTCTTAATTGATTAGGAAAAAAAAAAATTACAAACCCTATGCCTTGTGGACATATCTTCCCACACATACAGAGGCATGTCATCCTATTCTTCTAGGCAATTTTTTGACAATTTTAATATTAAATTTATTCATTTCATTTTGTTTTATTTATGAATCTTCTGTCTGCTTGTGTATGTATATGTCTCACTTGCATGCATTAATAAATATACATTAGAGGGGGAAGTCAGATTCCCAGAAACTGGAAAAATAGATGGTTATGTTACATGATGTAGTGCTAACAATCTGATCCTGGTTCTTTGCAAAAGCAACAACTGCTCTTCAGATCTCAGAACATGCAGCTCTTAATCCAATTGATTTTACTAATGAATGAGTCTTGTTTAATGGTCATGAACTATTTAGAGTGGGGACATGTTCTTTCTACATCACAACTCACTGATCCATCAGTGATGAGGTTTAAGATCTGGGGCACGTGGTTATGCCTAACAATAAGAAAATGCTGGAATCTGAGACAGTTCACTTTCCTTCCACAGCAGATTCCATGGATGATGGGATGCTGGATAAGAACATTTTCCTTTACTATAAATTTCTTCACAATTAGGATGCATCCTCATTAGAGTTAATTCCTAAATACATCATCGATGTGATAAATCTTTTCTCACATCAAAATGAAATAGGATAGAGTCCAGCTCTGAGATCCAAGATTACAAGCAACACTTTTAATCACATATAGCAATCATTCCTAATTGTTAAAATGTAGATATGAGGAGTCAGGTGTCCTGTAATATATTCAGGCTTCACATTTCCTCTCATTCTCTTTCCTGTACCGTTCCCTGTGCCCTTTGCAATATTTCCAGATCATTTATAATTTTGAAATAAAGTTTATTTATTTTAAATTTACATGGGAAGTTGTCTTTTCTTGTACTTCAGAAATACAGGCACTACCGCACCCAGATTATGGTAACAAAGCCTCTGGAACTAGAGTTCTGGAAAGAAGTAAAGTCTCCAGGCACTTACATAAGACTGAACCAGAAAACTATAAGAACAAGAGACCTTAACTCTGGAGCAACGTCTCCTGCCCTTTGATACTTAATTACCTACTGTGGAGACATAAATCAATAAAAATAGATATAGA
>NW_021609929.1:0-2743 GCF_004785775.1 Grammomys surdaster | reverse complement strand
CGTCTTATTGAATTTCAGGAAAAACATAATTAAGTTCAAAATACAGGGATTTAGATTGATTCTTCAAATACTTAGAAACATAAAATAGAGTTATAGAGTTGGAGGTATCTCAGACTATGCTCCACACCTTCCAGAAACACATAAAATAACAGGAGACAACAGAATAAGGTTAGCAAAGTCCTCAAAGGGAGGAAATGGGTCCCAAGTGTGTTACTTCTAGTCACAAACATAGCATGTAAGTGACAGCTCTAGCCATCTTCTGCTTCCTTTGCCAGAGAATCACGGACTTCCAGGTAGAGCACATTTGTAAGTTTGCTCTAGACACTGTGAATTATGTGGAAAAAATATCAATGTAAGAAAGATAATGTATGTGGCTTCTCATAGACAACATTGGAATAATGAAAACTATCATATGAGTCCAGAACCCTTTGGGTGAACAATTCAGGAAACATGTTGTACAGAGCGTCATCAGAAAGTTTCAGGGAGTACAAGCTTTCTGACCTACAATGTTATCCAAATCAAGAACCCGACTTCTGTTTTTGTTTTTTTTCTGTGATTCTCTGAAATCAATGTGAAAAAATGAATTGTATCTACATTGTACTTTTCATCTTCTAATTTCTAGAGGTAAATGAGAAGTCTTTGAGATACAAATTAATTTTCGAGAAGGCAGAAAACAGACCCTAGAAATAAAATTCTGGGATTAGATTCAAGAATAAAATATTTGGAAGTCTTATTGACACCCTGTGGATATGGGGAAGAACCTAGTGTTTTGTAGCCCATAATTATTGAGTGACTGAGTAGAAAGAACTGCAGGAGAAAGTAAGACACTGGCTTATGCGGCAGCATGAAAGTGTTACAAGATCAATGGCAGAAAATCAGCAAGAGGAAAGGTGTGTAAAAGCAGGTCAGGAGGGATCAATACGATCAAGTGCATGATATACACGTAAGAAATTTTTATAATTATTCTAAACTATTTTCTACAAATACGTCCTGTAAACTTAGGAAATAATGACAAGTATTCTTGCGGTTGAAAAACTAGGATAGATCAAAAGCAAAACCTAGTGTTTTTCATCCTCCAATTAAAAAAAAATGGTGGTACTGTAAAAGTCTTCTAGTGGCTTCTTTTGGAAGGCTTATGAAAATAAAATGGCAGGCTTAAATCAGCCATTTATACACTCAAGCATGATATAGAGCTGAGTCAGTTTCCTTGACAGGGTTTAAAGAAACAAACCCCAGGCCCAGGGTATACTATGATGGAAGTCAGAGCAAGAGCTTTATTATATTAGCAGTAGACTGTCAAATAAGACTGGTTATAGAAAATCTAGGGCATAAGAAAATAATAAGATTATGGTAGTTGGATAGATACAACCAATATTCTTGAATATTATTTGCTGGACTTTGCAAAAATACTGTAGCCTATTGGAAGCAGCACCTTGCCTTCTTATCTTTATAGGCAAGTAGCCTCTAGTTTGGAGATGCTGTCAGGAGTCCTCCTGAGAAAAAGGTACCCAAAGATGATTCTTGACTTCTGTATGTTCTCTTTCCCTTTGCCTCTCCCTCCCCCTCCCATTCCCCCTCCCACTCCCCGTCCCCCTCCCTCTCCCTCTCCCTCTCCCTCTTATTCTCTTTTCTGAAAAAAATCAGTGAGTGTCATACAATTCAAGCAAGGGATATTTCTATTATTTTTTCTTTTTGCTTCTCTTTTTCTTTTCATTCTTCTTTCTGTTGTTGTTGTTGTTTTATTCCTCCAAAGGTAAACAACATTCATTCTCATAGAATTTGAAGATTTGGTTTATATTTACTGGTAGAAACAAAGAAAAACAGGTCTTGACAATGCTGAATTTAGATATGAGGAAGATAGTCTAGATAAAGGGACCCTTTTGCAAACTCTCCTTTTATTGAGAATTCTATATATGAATACAATGTGTTTTGATAAAATTTGTCTCCATTTTCTCCCTTCCAATATCTCCCTATCTCTGTACAATTTTTTCTCTCAATTTTATATTCTTTTTTTTGCAAACACACTGAGTCTATTAATCACTATATGTATGCATGTGGGTATAGAATCAGATGTTCTCAGGACAGCTGGAATATGGCAGCTTCACACAACCCCAGAGATAATTGGTGCTCTCTCTTACAGCAATTTTCAATTGCCAACAGCTGCTCAACTATAGTTGGAAAGTACTATGCCCTTTCCCTGCTCAAGCTAGATTTTTGTTCAGCCACTATGTGCTCATGTGTGCATGTGTTTATCTGTGCAATGGAGCTATCATGTTTATTAAATATTGTTTTCCTCTAGATTCCACTTTTTTATACCTCAGAATGATTTCTTAACACAAGATATTTGGTTTTAGAAAGGACTGAAAATCTTATTGTAATACAAGTTGTATCATACAATCTAATATCCTTCAACTGACAAGTAGATTATTTTAAAATGTGATACAGAGATACTATCAAATATTTGGTTTCAAAAAAAACAAAATATTGAACTTTGCAAATAAATGAGCAGAATTAGAAAAGATCATTTTGTTCCAGCTAAACTAAAACCAGAAAGCAAAACATTACAATTCCCTCATCTGAGTCTTCTAGCTTTAAATCTTCAGAAGTGAACACATGTCCCATAGTAACTGAATAAACCAGGAAAGGATATAGGGACTGTTGCTAGGGTACAGGGTTGGGAGAGTAATAGAAATAATAATTGAAGTATAAAAATGATATAATGGAAGAAATGGGAAAGATGGTG
>NW_021609928.1:0-1890 GCF_004785775.1 Grammomys surdaster | reverse complement strand
CCAGGACAGCCAGAGCTGCACAGAGAAACCCTGTCTCGAAAAACCAATAAATAAATAAATAAATAAATAAATAAATAAATAAATAAATAAATAAATAAATAAATTTGTTATAGCATCTTCCTAGGGTCCAGGCAATCTAGTATGAGCTCTTTAAATGTCTTATAAAATTAAGGAAAAATACATATTTCCTAAATTGAGCTGTATTTGTAAAATTTGAAAATTAGCAATTTCTGAAAAAAAGGAACAATTTCAAGCAATTATAAACCCTAAGCCATATACTGGCTATGATTATACCAATTAAAAGCTTAATTTTTTGCATTTTAAATAGTAGCTACTGCACATAGTTCAATTATTTGTACTGAAGTGGGGGAACTCAAGAGAGTAAACATGTAATCTAATTATATATATTGTCTTTTCATTAAATGAGCTGTCTATTACTACAGTAAACACACCTTTTATGGGCTATTTGTATAAATTCATAAGGAATATAAAGGCAAATATAGGGGAAAACTGTAGTAAATTGATCATGTATTTGGCCAAATATCAGTATTATTTAATAACCAATTATATTATCCTTTGGAATAAGAAATATTTCGTTAAGTTCTTCCTTAAGATACCTTTGTGATCTTAACCTATACTTTTGTATTAGCACAGCAACAGCTTCAAAACAGGATGTGAAAACTTCTCTTGGAAATAAAGAAATATAAATCCATATTAATAATCTCTTTTATCAAAGGACTGTTACAAAACAGCCAACAACTAATTCATCTATAGATCTATTAATAACAGTGTTTTCTACTTTCCATAAAATTATTTTTCTTTTATCAGCCAATTGTAGAAAGAAATTAGGGTTTGTATATCTCTTGAGAACATTAAATAGAGGCTTAAACTCGTTTGTGGAGAGTTTAAAATAAGATCTTAGCAAATTAGCATCTCTTAAAAACTTTTGAAAATAACTTAAAATAAGTAATGTATCTTTTCTTCTTTGAATTTTCTGTGTCACAATTTATTTAGGAATATATGCCTGAATCATTGAAAAGATATCGTCTTTTATGTTTTATGTTTTCTGGAACAACAAGCACTCTGTAAAATTTTAAAGCTCGTTGTATGAGAGCAAAGGCTTGTATTAAAACTCCTTTAGAGGGATCAACTAATAATCCAATTGTATAACAGAAGAAGGTGTTCATGTTTGATCCCAGATAAAACTCTTACTGAAATCTCTTTTTATACATCTGGGTTTTGAATGACTCCAACTTTGAATCACTAGCTTTTGTAATGGCCGTTTCTTTTGTAATGGCCGGTTCTGCTACCTTGTTATGGCCCGTTCTGCTGCTCCGGTCCACAGGACAGGGTGTAGCAAGAGAGAGAGTGGGGACGGAGGAAGAGTGAAAGACGGGTGAGAGATGCAAAAGATGGATACAGGACAGAGTCTGGTCAAGTCTCGTCAAGTCTCTTCTTTATTCTTCTATAGCCTCTTCTATCCTCCTATATTCTCCTATATAGAAAGGAAATCCTGGGTATTTAGACCCTTTACCACATGACTTGCCCTCGTGGACAATCTCAACTGAAGGCACTACGTCATGTGCCTTGTAGCCATGGATGCCAGGAGCACCTTGCAGCTGGGGGCACTAAACAGTGTAACAAGATGTTTATCAGAGTGTGCTCAACTACTGCAGGCTGTTGAAAACAAGTCTCTTGTCAGGATATATGGCTGGAGATGGCTGTAAAGATGATAGCCACTTTCTGCTTGGAGTCACCTCCCAACAAGCTTTAATCCAGTTTTTGTTATCAAAGTTATAAATTTGTAATTATACCCAATAATATATAATCAGGACATGTAGAGCATATTTGTATTTTTAATCAAGAATAAAAATAAATCAAGTATAAAAA
>NW_021609927.1:0-1262 GCF_004785775.1 Grammomys surdaster | reverse complement strand
TTGGTTTTTCGAGACAGGGTTTCTCTGTGCAGCTCTGGCTGTCCTGGAACTCACTCTGTAGACCAGGCTGGCCTCGAACTCAGAAATCCACCTGCCTCTGCCTCCCAAGTGCTGGGATTAAAGGCGTGCGCCACCGACGCCCGGCTTAACAAATTTATATATCAGATAGATTGCAGACTTTACAAAAACAATTGGCCATACAATTTTATTCTTTACATTGGGGTTACTATATAATAAAAGTTTGTCTATCTAGATTGCTGTGTCAATGTAGCTGATCTGCCTTTTGTGATCCCTGAGTCCAGAAACTACAGTTTTTTGGCACTTAATACCTCAGTCTAAAAATAGCCAAAGATTAAATAAACAGCTTTTGTTTTGTCTTGGCAAAAACTGCTGGGCCCTGACTTATGCCTGCAAGTCTGAGGCCACTTAAATAAGTTATTAGAGAGTTTATTATTAGGTGTAAAAGAGTTTTCTGTGAAAGCTATCTAAGAAAAAAGTACAAAGAAAGCTTCTATTTTATTTGAGAAAGAGAAAAAGGTTCTATTTTATAAACCATCCTGAGTGGGAAGAGACAAAGAGTTCTGCTTTATCTCTCCATTTGCCCTCTTATGATTTTGTCCTCCATATTCACATATTTTTTAAAATATATGATCACATGTTACAAAGTTCATTACAAGTTTATACCAAAAATTAAATTGAAGTAGAGGTTTATAATGAAGAATGTTTATATACATATTTGTTGAAAGGGATTGTGTGGCTAAACATCCATTACCTGTCTGGCTCCACAGGTGCACTAAGAGTTTAAAACTATAACTGGGTCATCATTAAGATTTAAAAAGTCATGTATTGTATACCATAAACACAAGATAGTACATTTTTGTAGATGTATGTTTCATAATAATAACTTGAGACAACAATTTGGTAGTTTTAGAAAGTGTGTAAGTCAAATTATAAAAATTTGTTTTTACTGTCCTCCATTTTTTCATAATGGTGTTAATACTTGAGGACTTATACCTAATCAATTATGATAAGCAGATGTTACTCCTTTCTGATTCTAGAAAAATGAAATATGTATATGTGATTTGACTCCTTTTCACGCTTTCTAGTTACAATTACCTTAACAGGAGAAACAATTAAAAATGAATTTAGTTATTGCCTATATTATCTTTTTTTACTTGGTGTTCCATATCAGATTAAAATAAACAAAATTGACTGTTACAGTCAGACATTTGAGACATTTTGTTGACAATTTGGTATTACCC